>NC_091572.1:11585974-11600974 GCF_042767895.1 Penaeus vannamei
ACCTTTGGTTGGACACATGGTCCCGCCAACAGTATCCCATGATCTGGCACAAGGACCTATTACATAAGGCTTCAAGACGAGCCTCTAAGGCACAGGACAATGTCCAGGTTTCGCTACCGTATAGCAAAACTGGTATTATCAGGGCCTTGAAAACCCGTAGCTTGGTCCTTCTGCACAGGTACCGACATCTCCAAATACTCTTGTTGAGAGAGTTCATGACCCCTGCTGCCAGGCCAATCCGTCTGCTGACTTCATGGTCTGACAGGCCAGAGTTATGAACTACACTACCAAGGTATGTAAAGCTCTCTGTGACTTCAATGTCCTCGCTGCAAGCACGTACCGATTGAACAGGTTCTCCTAACAAGTCCCCAATTTCCTGGACCTTGGTCTTGGTCCAGGAAACCTCTAGACCCAAGTGCTTCGCTTCATTGCTAAATGCATTGAGAGCCACCACTAGGGTTTCCAAAGACTCAGATAGAATGGCAACGTCACCAGCAAAGTCAAGGTCTGTAACCTTGATATTGCCCAGTGTTGCTTCACAATGACTTTGAATAGTAGCTCTGCCTAGTATCCAGTTCATGCAAGTGTTGAAAAGAGTTGGCGCAAGAACACAACCTTGCCTCACTCCTGAACTAACAGGAAAGAAGCTCGACAGGCCCCCACCACATTTTACAGCACTTTCAGTACCAGTATACAGGCTTGCTATTAGTCCAATAATCCTTGTTGGAATTCCTCTCAGCCTCAGGATCTCCCAAAGTGACTCCCGATGCACCGTATCGAACGCCTTCTTGAGGTCGATGTAGGCTGCAAGCAGCCCACGGCCGAACTCGCGGCGGCGTTCTACAATGACTCGAAGCGCGAGGATACGGTCTATTGTGGACTTACCGGGAGTGAATCCGGATTGCTCCAGTCTCTGGTGCCTCAGTAGATGGTCTCTGATACGTCTCAGAAGGATGTGAGCGAGAACCTTGCCTGGTATACTGAGCAGTGTGATGCCTCAGTGATTGCTGCAGTCCCAACGGTCCCCCTTCCCCTTCTTAACAGGGACCGAGTTCTGCGCACATGAGAACGGTGCAATTCCCGATCCCCTGTCAGACGAGCTGCACGACATGCATTTGTGGCTTCCAGTGTCTCCTGCGAGATGGAATTCTGTACTGCTCTCGGGCGTACACCAATTGTATCTTGAGCTGCATCAAGCGTTTCAAGCTTAAAGGTATCCCACAGAAGAACAGGGTCTGTCAGACTGTCCAAATGAAACACCCTAGGGTGATCATTTGACCACTGGGGAGTTTTGAAGTGGACCCGGAAGGTAGCCACAACCAATCTATGGTCAGTACCACAGAACTCAGCACTCCTGTACACCCTGCAATTCTAACGAGTATGTGGTCGATCTCCTTGGCTGCATTACCCGCATCACTGTACCTTGTCCAGCGATGTGGGTCTGGGCGCTGGTACCAGGAGCCAGAAATCCTCAATTTCTGGGACCTAGCAAAGTCCCGGAAAAGGAGGCTATTCTCGCTACCGCCATCAGCTCCTGAACCATGGGGACTGACAGACATCTCATAGCCAGCTCGATCACAGCCAGATGCCGCATTGAAGTCACCCAGAACAATGCGAATATCTCGCCAGGGACATCTGTCTACCACAGATGTAAGTTTGGCGTAGAACATCTCTTTCACGTCAAGTTTACAAACATCGGTAGGAGCGTACACAGCAATAAGAGACATGAAGCCAAAAGATAGCTTCAATCTCAATACCATTATACGCTCATCAACAGGAGTAACCTCTACTACCGAGGGCTGGAGTCTGCTGGAGATGGCAATGGTTACTCCCTGGAGATGGCTTTCTCCCACAAGCTTCACTCTGGGCTGGCGGCCACCAGAACGCAGGCGAGATGAGTAGTTCCCGTTCCCAGCCTGCGCTCCAGCAGTCGCCCTCCCAGCAGGGCCCACAGTCCGCCTCACTTGCTGGGTGGGAGGGACTTTTCCCCTCCTCCCAGCCTTTCCGTTTATTTGGGACACTGCCGATTGGTTATATCGGGGGGCAGGAGGACTGGCAAGACCCACCTCTCCCGAGCCTCCCATTAACCCCAGGGGCTAGGGGGCAGGAGTTGGTACAGGGCCAGGGCGTGTCCACACGCCGGTGGGCCATGCCCCTGAACCTCTGGGGCCTCCTGCTGCTCCGAGATCCCCCTCAGTTTAGCCTGGAACCGCAAGGTACCCAGTTTCCATGGGATGCCACGAGGACGCACTGCAGGGAGTCTCGATGATGGAAAGGCTATGCACTGGCAGGGGGGGGCTTATGCAGAGCTGCTCCCTTTTTCGCACGAAGCTAGCCAGCGGTGGCAGCTGTAAGCGAGAAGGCATGCAAAAGCTCTTAACACTAACTAGACTACCACTCCATCGCTTCACACCACCCTACGCATAAAGCACCCACCCATTCCATAATCGTTTTGTATGTATTAACGAACACAGGGTTTTTATTTAGAAACTGTAATTTCCAGTTAACTATACCAACCAACTAATCTATCAGAAATCACTGAAAGTGAAAACCACAGTTTATCTCATGAGAATTTTGACCTTTTTGATACATCTTATTAACAGAATTTTAACATTTTAGAAAGCCTTTGGATTTGGATACTCATCTTCCACTGATATATATATACATATATAATATACAATATATGTATATACACACACACGCACGCACACACACATACACATACACACACACACACACATATATATATATATATATATATATATATATATATATATATATATATATATATATATGTATGTATACATATATATATATATATATATATATATATATATATGTATACATATGTATACATATATATATATATATGTATACATATGTATATATATATATATATATATATTGTGATATGCATAGATACACATGATTATCTAAGGCAGTGTTATCCAAACATTTCCGCCTATTGTACCCTTTATTATCTTCTTGTACTGTTACCTACCCCCCCCCCCCCCCGTCCATCGTGGCTAAACAAACTGTTTTCTTTAGGATATTGCAAATAATACACTAATTATGAAAAGGCTGCATTGTAGAAGTGTTGGTCTATAAATTCGAATTTAATATGCGAATAAAAAAGATAATTTAATAAAATGCTTGAAAAATACACAACTTAACGTGAGATGTGAGACGTGTGTGTTCCTTGTTTGTTCACGTACCCTTATGATCTATGTTGCGGACCCCACTTTGGCCAACACTGATCCAAGACAATACCGATACATTGATAAGTTTTTTCGACAACAATTAAAGCGATATCGATTGCAATAAATGTGATGCCGATACTTTATTGTAAGAAACTATTAAAATTGATATGTATATATAAAGAGAGAGACAGAGAGAGAGAGGGGGGGGGGGAAGGGATATACATACAGTATATGTGTGTCTGTGCATACATGTATGTTTGGAATTCATGACTAACAGATTGCAACAGGAACAACGAAGGGAAGGACAAGAAAACACACGAATATGCCGGACATTTTCGCAAATGTATTGTCAGGGCCCTGACGAAGCATTTTTCGATCATTTTTACGTCATGACGTCACCCCATGACGTCATTAAGTCAACTTTTTTATGTCATTTGATGTGACTTGATAAGAGCAGTCAAACGGTATAGTTTGGTCTCAAAATAAAACATAGCATCGGCCAGACAGAAATTTTGAAAATCGTCGTATCTCAATTTTCAGTCTCTGAAATGTATACGCGTTTTACGACTGTTCAATTCGAGTTACAGCAAATTCGCTATATAGTAAAATGAAGTTCAGACGATTTGCTTTTCTGAAAATTAACTCATTTTTTCTCTCAGAATCCGTCTTTGGAGTCAAATATCGTGTTGAAAAAATTTGGTCTGAGACCATCATTAAGAATTAGAAAGTAGTTTGATAGCCCATTACACCCGGCGATGGATTGTCTTCAAGGCAAACATTACAAAAATTCGTGTAGTTCTGTTTTTTTTCTGTTTCGAAGTTGTACGTTTGGTCAAAATCGATCTCTCCCCCTCTACCCTCTCGACATTGGTCTGAATTACTGCAAAACAAGTCGGCGCTCTAATTCCCAAACCATTAGCTGGTTGAAGTTTTCTCTTGACACACTTCTTCACATCATGCTAGAGTCCCAATAAACCAAACGTCACGTAATTATTTTTTAGACTCGAGTTATGGGCGTGGGAAAAACGCGAAAATTGCCAATTTTTTTCATATTTTTCATTACTGCATTTTGGCAAGCGGTTGTGTTTTCGGGTTTGGGGCCACCTTTGCGCTTGTCAGCGCAGTAATTCCCCAGACCTGGGCTGAAATATCCCTAGATTGGACAAAGTGTTCCCGGATTTTACTAATACCTTCATGATACTGTAATATATTTTGTCCTTTTAAGCTTTGGCATAATTAAAAGAATATGAAGCTCGGTTGTCTAGTGTGAATTTTCTAGGATTTTGGAGAGTTAAAATTAAACCTTGTATGTTGACGAAAATTAATGTTCATTGAAAATTTGCATAATTTGACATGTAAAATTATACTCCTGAGTCAATTCACACTTCAATTTTTTTTCTGCCAACAAATTGCAACATATGAGTAACTATACAGTAGGCTACACTTCGATGTATATAAATGTTATTAATGTTAAATAATAATGTTATTTTTTTGGCAAACTTTTGTGCACACTTCATATTTTAAAAAAAATGCAGTAATATAAGTGCAAATGTTTTTCATTACTTTTTTATTTCTGTACTATTTACTAAAGTAACCAAAATTCTAAAGAAGTACAATAAAAAATAGTTCCTGGGTAACTTTTCAACTTCGTAAGGAATTTCTTGTGCCACTATAGCTTTTCAGAAAAAATGAATATGTTTCATGCAAAATAGAATATTTTCAGTTCACTTATGAAAACAAACGGTTTAGTCGAGCTGAATTGTAGCTGTAGCTGGAATGTAACTGATTGAGACGTCACAATTAATGTCTCTATGAGTATTAGCCAATGAATATCCTGATAGGAAAATGTAACTCACACAGCAGCCGACCACTGTTATTTTGGTAATTAGAGGCCACCCGTCCCTCCCTCATGCATTTTACCTTCAGTGAAGACGAATACATATTCTAGGCATAAATCCTTAAAATATCTCTAAGAATTACCTGAATTCACACAGAAAATTCCCAGAAAGCCAAATTCCTCAGATTTATCCCCCAGATACACTAAAAAAAAGTCCCAATCTGGGCAGAAAATCCCCATTAGTGGGAACGCTGAGCGAGAGGCATGTGCGGTCTAGTACATCGGTGCTTTTCGCAGTTGAAGCACACTACGTCTGGCTGGGCAATCAGACACAAGTCAGGTTCTAGACAAAGATAAGGCAAATTGAACTGGGCCTTAACTCTCCCTGACACACTCACTCACTCACTCTCTCTCTCTCACTCTCACTCTCACTCTCACTCTCACTCTCACTCTCACTCTCACTCTCACTCTCACTCTCACTCTCACTCTCACTCTCACTCTCTCTCTCTGTCGATAGCGCGAGAGAGGGAGAGGGAGAGAGAGAGCGAGCGAGAGCGAGCGCGAGAGAGAGCGCGAGAGAGAGCGCGAGAGAGAGTGAGAGTGAGAGTGAGAGTGAGAGAGTGAGTGCGAATACCTCCTCTTTTCCTTGGTCGTACAGGAACGAATCCATCTGTTGCAATAAGGTAACGTTCGTTATCGTGTATAAACATGATTTTGAAAACATTTATTTATCTGTTGCATTCCCTTTTTTCGATGTATCGGCGATACATGTATTTGTATCGGTATCGCTTTACCTGTCTTCGAAGAATCGATATATCGGAATCGCATTAGCCAATTTTCAAGTATTGATGCAGCAGACAAATCTGTGTATCGATGCCCATCATTGCTTATGCTTATGCTGCTCTCCTTTCCCACTAGACTAGCCATCAGTGGCAGCTAAACCACTGGTCGCAATCTAAAGCCGTAGTTCCACTCTACGGCGGTTCTACAGAAAAAATAAATAAATAAAACGCCAAGGAACTCACGGGCCACGCAGGTTCTTGCGTAATTTTGAGCCCGCAGACCGCCCCGTCAGCACATACAATGGCTTTTGATCATGTATAAAAACCTCTACGATGCGAGGGACATTCATTTCTTTTCTTCTTTTTTTCTTTCCTTGGAAATAAAACCGTTTGTCCAGAACGCACGTCACCGCAAGGTGGACGCAAATCGATTGCAAGTTTACCGTTAGTGTGAAACAACACGGGCGCACACACGGCATACAAATAAACAGGACGTCCGTCACTCATGAAAGGAAGCACATGTCTCTCCCTCACAAACGAAGGGAACACGCGTCTCTCCCTCACTCATGAAAGGAACACATGTCTCTCCCTCAATCACGAAGGGAACACATATGTCTCTCCTTCACTCATGAGAGGAAGTGCATGACTGTTCCTCACTCATAAGAGAAAGCACATTCTTCATATATATATATATATATATATATATATATATATATATATATATATATATATATATATATATATATATATATTAATATATATACACACACAGTCGTGAAGAATTTCATATTCATTAGACGTTTCGAAGGAACAACTAAAAAGAACCATTAACAAAAGTCAGACAACAATAATTACATATTTCTGGATCAGAATTGTGGTGTGAAAACAACCAAATTACAAATACTTAAACGGAAAGACAAACAATATATGCATAGATGCAAGGCAAATGAATACATATAATAATCATATATTGGTTGAGAGTAGAAGGTCTACTGGGTGAAGAAGATGGTTGCGGTGGTTCCATTGCTGAGTTCAGGTTTCATCTTGTGTTTAAGAAGGAGATAATGAGTTCTAGGCAGGAGGATTGTGAGGATAGTATACTAAAATTTGTATTACAGAAAGGGTGTGTGTGAAGTTGGGAGTGTTCTCTTCCTGCCGAGAAAGATGGTTTGCTCAGCTGAAGACCAGTCCTGAAGGATTTGCCATTGTTCTAAGATGCGGTGTTGTAATAATCATCGTGAGGTAGACCCAACGTATCGAGCTTGGCAGCAAGGATAGGTAAAATAAATACAATTACATAAGGACTCATATACTATATGCATATTGATAAATGTAGAAAATATAGCTGTATTTGTAGTTTCGAATATAATGTGTCGAGGTTTTCCTTAAATTTTGTATTTCCCCTTTTAATAGTTCAGTATGATCTTATATGAGTATATATTTCTCTAGGTTAAATAAATGCTTTGGTAACATATCCCTAATACAATCACAATTCTATACAAAATAGACATAAATAAACACGGCATAAGGGCTGGATTAGAGATAGAGTCTTTCAAAACAACTCGTTTCTTGAATGCCAGGCGTGGGAACAGACTTGTCCACAGCCCAGTAAAGATCGTTATCTGGTTCAGAGTAATCTCCTTCATAAACAGTGGAGACTAAGCAGTTTGGAGAAACCACAATTAGCATAAATATATTCAGATAAAATATAAAGTCGTAGCCCATAAAAACATGTCTTAGCAGATATTCCAAGAATACAAATTGAAAATTGCTGCATATACCAAGACATTGGCAATACTTATAAAAGGTTAGTATGTATGGGCACGGAGCCTGGAGCTAAGTGAAGGTCGTGCTGAAAGGCCCAGCAACCTCGTTTCTGTTGCGGGAAAGTAACCAAGGAGCACATACTTATACACACACATACACGAAACTTTCAAAAAGAAAATGGGACTTGCACACACCAGTTAAGGAAAACCACAACCCTGGACAATTCGTCAGAAATGCATATATCAATGAAATTACAGAGAGGGTATATGTTAAACGTGAGCTGAAGAATCATTTGACTGTGGCATCATACTTGTTGTTCATATATCTTGCCGCGACCTTGGATAATATAAAGCTACTCGATGCGGTTTACAATCTTCACCATCGCAATGTATGTAGCTTCCATGATCTTCCGTTTTTGTTTATTCAATCAGTCTTGGATTAATTCTGCTTCTTTCCAGTTTGCTAGATGTCCAGCTTCATCTATGTAAACCACCATGGCGTCGGAAGTCCTGTGGTGACAGACGATGAATGAGATTTTCTCGTGGACGTGACGTAGTTAAGCTACATCGACTCTGCATACACTGGAAGAAACTCGAGGGCGAATACCTTTTTCATGGGCTGGTCCTCTAACCACAATTGGAAGATCAAGCTCAACGAGTCAAACACAAAGAAAAAAATCACCCTATATGCAGAAAAGCAGATGGTCGAAAGCTGGGCAAAGGTATCTTGTAAACATGTCTTCTAAACATATGACTCACACAGAAAAAGAGGCCCTATCCCTTGGAGTCAAATTCATATTGAAAATTTCATTACTAATGTAATATAAAGAATAACTGTAATATCACAACTACCAGTTTTTTAAAGAAATGCGAATGCAGCACAGCCACCACATATCGAAAGTAGATGATGCCTATGAGGTTAGATAGTGCTGGGGCTCTGGGCGTGGCAGCTCATAACCATACAGCACCGGCGATGAGGCCTATTGGTGTCTGTGTGTTTATGCTCCTATGTGTTTGTTGTGAAGGTGTGTTTGTGTGTGTGAAGGGCATCGTACATATACTATCCGAAACATGACTGACAGCAAGTATGAATGTGTTTCATAAACGCTTCTAAACAAGCTACATGCATGTTATCACTGCATTGGCAAGTGCCTCGGGGAACCTATAACCCAAACCTCCTCCCCCCCCCCTTTCCCCCTGAAATTCACCCAATCAAGTCAAATCAACTCAAACTAACAAATATCTTCTACCAAATAATAGCCATATAGCAAAAACCTACCAAAAGTCAGATCCAAGAATTTCCATCTGAAGCCAGGGCCAGTGCAAATACGTTTATGCCAATTAGCGGGTTTTGAGGGTTTTTGAAAAAAAAGGGGGGGGGTTCTAGACTAGGTAGGAACATGAAACTTTGGGAACAATGTTCAAAAGTAGCTTCACTGGAATCGGCCCAAGAGAATCCGAGATACAAGGGAAGTCCCACTCGACCGTTAGTGGGACGTATATACATACATACACACATATAGGGATACGACAAATTTAGAAACAAAATATCTCGAGAACGGAAATAGATGGATGGTGGACCACTCATTGGAAAGCTTTTATAAAAGTGCGTGTTTTCTTAGGGCATCCGATTTCTGAGCAATTTGGCATCACACCAAAATATTAATTTTTATGTTTTAAATGCTCAAAATACATAGTTTACAAAGGGCTTGGAAGATGAAACTCTGGGACCAGGCACTTATACACTTAACCCAACTTATTATCATTATTATTGTTATTATTGTTATTATCAGCTTTCATATTATTATTATTGCTATTATTATTCTTATTATTATCAGGGGCGAGCCCTCCCCCCCCTCCCCCACTGCCTCTTAAACGGCCCACACCCCTGATCCGACCGCGACAACTCAGTCAATCACATCACGCCCAAATCAATAAAGTCCTGCAGCTGCAGAGGCAACGGATAGAGAGAGAGGGAGAAAGAGAGAGTTCTCTCTCTCACACACACACACACATACACACACACACACACACACACACACACACACACACACACACACACACACACACACACACACACACACACACACACACACACACACACACACACACACACACACACACACACACACACACACACACACACACACACACACACACAGCACTTGCACGTGCAAACTGATCCAGAGCTCCCCCGCAAAAACGTCCTACATTAACTGCAGTGCAACTATAGTGACTGCCTCAATTTACAATTTGTGTGGCGATAGCATAGATGACGAAAACGTTTCTCTCTCTCTCTCTCTCTCTATCTATCTATCTATCTATCTATCTATCTATCTATCTATCTATCTATCTATCTATCTATCTATCTATCTATCTATCTCTCTCTCTCTCTTTTTTAATATAGATTATTATTGTTATCATTATTACTATATGTCCAATCATGTAGTGTGCACCTCCTGTCTCTTCTCTTCCTCGCTTGCTGACCGATCTCTCTCTCTCTCTCTCTCTCTCTCTCTCTCTCTCTCTCTCTCTCTCTCTCTCTCTCTCTCTCTCTCTCTCTCTCTCTCTCTCTCTCTCTTTCTTTGTGTGTGTAGACTGGTAAATGCAGACCCCTTGTCAACCTGCATGGTTTTGTCTGCATGGCTCCTTGTCAACATAGTGAGTGGTAGTGAATTGTGTGAAATGTAACAATGGGATAATAGAGAGATAAATGGAAAGAGTGAAAACAGAGAGAAAGGGATACATTATGATTTATGAGACAAGGTGGCAAATTGCGTGCTTTCTCTCCCATTATTTCTCTCATGTTTTTCTGTTTCAAGCCAATCACATAATTCTAAGTTGATCTGAAATGACCGCAATCGATGGTACTGAGAGGTATTCGACTAAAATTTAAATGGATCAAGAAATTAGGAAACTCGTAAGTGTGTAAGTGGCATGCCCTGGCTGCATTGGAGGAGTTTGTGCCCATGACAAAGCATTGACTGTAGGGAGAAAAAAAAAGAAAAGAGAGAGACAGAGGAAGTGAGTGAGAGAGAAAGTGGCCGATCGAAAAAGGCATATCTATATTGATTGTCTTTCCAAACAAAAAAATCAAAATTTATCAAGTAGCGTTGGTGTGGCTTGGTGATCGAGTTGTGGGAGGTTTTCCCACAACTCTAAATCCAGGACTCAGTCCTAATTAACAGGACCGGGCTTTGTCTGAAACTAAGTAAGTCTCGGATGAAGTCCCTGATTCAGCGTCGACTTTGTTAATTATTGTACGAGTCTAAATTTTTCTGAACTGAACCATTGCACGCCCCGTGGACCACATTATCCTTACACACATGGTCCCTGGGCAAACCAAACAATATCATTGTTTTTGGTAAGAAATTAATCCTACCATATCATAATCGGTTTTTTGTGCACAGATTCACAGAAAAACGTCTACAGTTCAAAAGGTTTGCATGTTTACATTCCCTGTGTATGAAGCCTAAATCGTATATAAATAAATAGTGAATAAATAGTGAACGCAGGAACAAGCACAGCCCGTAACAAGACTTAAGACACAGTCCACCATCCAAGTATTCAAACGAGTCCGCACCGTCTTAGAAGTGGCGGGAATTACTCCTATATATACCCCTCGTTCTGCCAAGACAAGGCCCTACTCGTGTATGAGTTTTTGAAACAATTATAAAGTCTTGTGCCACAGAGCTGCCTGGAAAACTGGGACCTCTTGTCTCACCTGACATTATTATTGTTAAGTAAAATAAATAGAGAAAAATAAAAAATAAATGTGTTTACAGATCTTCTGTGCACTTTATGCTTTGCCTGCACCTTCAGTGCTTTGCGTTTGCAGGTGACACAAGACTACAGTAGGTATAGTCAGCACCTCACCTCAGACCCGCAGCTTTCTTCTACACCAGGGTAGCCCTTATGGGCGTTGACCCCCGGGTAGGGAGGCCCAGTAGTCTGGGGCATCATTTGGGCGTACTTTTTCTTATTTCTGACTTCACTTCCTTCATGTAACTTTCCTGAGACTGCCGGAGTTCCCTCGGGCCTTCCGTATTCGCTTGGGGGGTGGGCATCTACTTACCGTCCTTCGCTTCGGCAAGTTCGGCGGTAGGAAAGTGCCCTCTACATAATTCGATCCCTCTATGGGACTGGAGAACGCAACCAGGCTTCCACTGAGGGGGTAGAGGAAGGAAAACTGCCATACTCTCTCAGCTATTGCTGTTAGGTTGGTTAACAATAGTTATGGTTTTTCTGGTCCCTTCAGGACAACGGGCAAGGGCCCAGGGGTTGGACTTGGTCCAATACCCAGTATGATTGCTCCCCCAGCTACCCCTGCTCTTCCATGACCGATCTACGACCGATTCGACTATGAACTATGGAACCCCTACTGACAGACCCAGAAGACCACTTTTCAAAATCCCTCCAGAGAATGCGAGGTTCACGAATGTTGAATGAGTGAATGAAAATCAATCGCTTTTGAACGTGAACCCCTTTATCATCAAAACAGTCCTTAATGGTCAAGTGGCGATTTTGATTTTGTCCGGATATTGCGAGATGAAAGCCTCCTTGTTAAAGTACAATACTCCCCGATTCATGTACTTAAGCTGACGCAAATTAAAATAACTCTTCCTATAGGCCCAAATACCTGTAAGGGAGTAATCTTTCACAGGGATTTGAGGATGATGGAAGAAAGTGAAATTCTCGAGAGCATGAAGGACCAAAATATAGTGGACGTTCATTGTATGACCAAAAAGGACGGGAATGTGCTACCGAAAACTGGACTGTTTTTGACCTTTGCCTTAAATGAGATCCCCGAACATGCCAGTGTCAGATATGAACTAGTTTTAGTTAGACGTTACATTCAAAAGCCAATTTAATAGATGCCCAAAATTCAGACATACTTCATTGAGATGTATTGACAAAGATACTAATAAATTCACTTGCCGTAAACGTGCTGAGGCCCATGAAACCATTACATGCACAAATACTATTCTCAAATGTGCCAATTGTAGAGGTCCCCATTAATCAAGTCCTGCCGAGTGTAGCAGTCTGAAGAAGGAGACTGAGACATTGGCATATATTAGGATACATGAAATTAGTTATATTGAAGCTAAGAGGAAAGTTGAAAGTTTGACACACAAACCTAATAGTTACTATGCTTCAGCAGTAACTCACGATGCTCCTAATGCAAGTAATGTCAGTCAACAGCTTGCAGCTAAATATAAATTGCTGAACTAAAGGAAAATGTTAAAGAATTAAATATTGGAGTATATCAGCTGACTAAATTAGTTGATCAAATGGCTGAATCAACCCAGCCAAAACATCCTAAGGAAGCTGATACTAGATCACAGTCCGTATCGCACCTCCCTGTCCGGGCGACCCCTGCGAGGACTTCGCCTGGTTCTCAAATGGATTCTCGAGAGAGAAGCAGGTCGCACTCTGCCAACCATTTCCCTCGCAGAGAGGCGCAGGTCAAGCTCAAACTTGTTGGAGAAACCATTGATGATAAAGTATACCACATTCAAAAATCTATTTTAGATGCAGCAATGATATCCATTCCTAAGACTTCGACAGATAAGAGTTAAGCATAGAGTTCCATGGTGGGCACCAGATTGCTTCAGGGTACTGTGTGAACCCAATAGGGCTTACAGGCTTTTCAAAAATAACATCATTAACGAGAACTTGACAAGTTGTTTATGCAAGGTCATGGAACGAATTGTTAACCGTAATCTAAGGCTTTTTTAAATTCCAATAAGTTGCTAGTTGACGAGCAGTGCGGTTTCTGATAAGAACGCCAAACTCTCGATCAACTAGTAAAACTGGACAGTCACATTAAAGAGGCATTTGCCAAAAAGCATTTTATGATTTCAGTATTTTTAGACATAGAAAAAGCTTACGACATGAAAACTTTATGCTTTTGGATTACATGGAAACTTGCCTTGTTTCATTCAAAAATCAATTTCTTAAAGAATTTTTGCTGTCAAATTGTACGCTGATGATTGTGCATTATGGCATTCCAGCAATAATGCAGAATTATCAGCAAATCGCATCCAATTGACACTGGATATGATTCATAACTAGGGCCTCTAATGGGGTTGTAAGTTTTCCACAAGAAATAGTATTGGGGTAATTTTTTTCACGTAGGAGGATGCCGAACATCAGGCTAACTCTAGACAACCACCCAATACCTATTCAAATGCCAATAGACAACACCTCAAGCAATATTTCAGAATTAAAAACCTAGATTTTACATCAAATCTATTATCAAATAATGAAAACATTATCCGTAAAGTAATCACAAACACAAACCTTTAAGACCTTATTTAGATTGACAGAATTAATAGGCTCCATTGGCTTAATAACCTTGGCCATATGCCGCTGGTTGATGGCCAAGAAATCCAATAAAAGTAAAAAGTTAAAAAAGACAAGGCAGAGAGAGAGCGCGCGGCAAGGTGGTATGTACTACTTCGACTGTCCCCGAGTCCTGTCCTGTCCAGCGACAATTTCGTAAGTGTGAGGGGAAAATTTTATCATATATATTTTCTGATTTGAGATGAGGTCCTATTGAATATATACATATCTGGACTTTCTTTTCTTTCTTTTATCACCATATAAGAGTAACTATAAATGAATAATCATATTAAGATTAATTACACTTTGAACAATAAGTAACGATAAACAATAAGTTATGAAGGTAATGAATGATAAAAAATGTATGACACTGAACATCTTTATTCAATCTTTTACAGAGTACATCTTTAATTTTGCCACGCCTACCACACTGCTTTCTGATATACGACAAGTAAATTTGATCATTTTAAAAGGAGCAATCCTGTTTCTGAAAAATGGCGGGAATAGACGTTAGGGACTGAAAGTAAACTCACTTGACCTTGCAGCTAGAATCATAACATCCTGTGGTACTATTTTATTGATATAATGCTTTACTAAGACCGCACTGAAGCCTTATTGCTTGAGATGCATAATCGTTTCTCCAGCATTTTTTGCTCCCTTTTGTTAAAAGCCTACTCCCAAAAAAGATAAATAAATAAAAATATACGTATACTGGTAGCCATCTCTCCGTACCCAATGCGCCAATCAGATCGATTGAAACTTGACACACACGGTCACGATGCATATAACTACGTAACTGCGATAGCGATTTTTTATAAATCCACCTGTCCGATTTTTAAAAAGAAGGTTTAAAAAAGGCATTTTGGACATTAACATTAATTTAAAATGACATTATTTTAATATTATGTTTTATTAATAAAACTGTGATAGTTTTGCTGTTCAGGACCTTAGGTTTCCTTAGGATTGATGGAGTGCACAGAGACTTCTTCCCAAGGGTGATCAATTTCGCCTTAAATCTGGCATAGATTATTTGTGCTATTATTGAATAAATCGCGTATATTTTTTTCTGA
>NC_091572.1:11655974-11660974 GCF_042767895.1 Penaeus vannamei
TGGGATGAGTTAAGCCATGAAATTACTTTAAATTCTACAGCCCAAAAATAATAAATAAATAAATAAATAAATAAATAAAATAATGATAATAATTAGTATTATCACAAATGATAAATAAATAGGAAATAATAATAATAATAATAACAGATATAGCAGATAATTCCATTTCATTTTTTAGCTGTTATGCTGTAAAATGCTTGAAAAAAAGAAAACAATGCATATAGTTGCATATAGGCATGCTGCAGATTATGCCTTTTAATTCTTTATCTGTAATAAATGTATTAGGTGGTGTGTGATGTACTTTTATTTTTACTTTTATTAGTTTAGGATTATGGTCACATGAGCGATTCCATTTTACGTATATTTGTTGTTTATATTCGTTAATTCAGCAACCTATATTGCGTCCATTATTATTGTTTGCGTTATTTTATTTGTTTTGTTAGAATCTTGCTCTTTTACCTACTACATTATTAAGATCTCTGTTTATTTATTTATTTATATTTCACTTTTTGGGTGCGCTTTCTCAAAACCTTTCCTGGATTACTTTCTAAATACAAGATAAATGGTTCGAGTTTTTTTTTTTTTTTTTTTTCTTTCTTTCTTTTTTTTTTTTACTTTAATGAACTGCCATGTTTCATGATGTTCCATACACTGTGCTTAAATGTTTATGATAGTATATTCTTATTTTCATGTTATTTGGCTCCGGCATTTTCCATTCTAACTGAATGTTTGCCTTTTTTATATCTATCATTAGTACTATGATTGAGTAGCTCTCGTTTATTGCTTTATACTTTTCCGTGATTTCTTGTATTGCAATGGATTAATAGAATTATCCATTTACCTGTGAATTAACCTTAACCCTTGAAGAATCTGATGAAAGCTGCACAACTTTACATTCATTGTGCATAATGTACATTAATTGTTGATTTTTTTTTTTTTTTTTTTTTGACTCGTACATATATGTATTCAGGGCTGGAATTCTACGGAAATTCGTCTGCTAAACGGAAACAAAAAACGACCGACGGTTGGTGACGTCACTACGAAATTTTCTTTCGAAGCTTGTATATTTATTTTGTATTACTGCAAATGGTTTGATGTAAAAGAAAAGACTTTAAAACAATATTGAGATATTTTTCCATTTTCAAATGAATTAACCATGAAAACTGCTGAAACCATCCTGGCATGAACTGATATGATGTGGCAGACCGAACGTCATCGCGACGGAAATTTCATCCGATGTCACTTCGGCAGGTCTTCTTGCTGAGCATCACCAAAGGCAGAGCCACAGTCCAATAGAATGATTCGAAATATTCAGCACTAAAACACACTCCTAATGAATATTCGTATACTTTTTTAGAGAAATAAAGTTTACAGGTTCAATGTCGTATTTTCTCGTTACACAAATAATTTTCTGATAGTGAATAGTCCAATTTTATTAGTTATTTATAATTTATCAGCTGATATTTAGAGAACAGCAGAAATGTTGCTACGGAAAAACGGTCAAGGCTAGGGTCAACGACCCAACAGCTAGTCAAGAGACGGCTAGTGGTCGGCACTGTAATGGTTAATGGTAAAGTATTGTGGTGAAAAGGGTAAATGAATTAACAATTACTATAAATTGTGTTAAAGGTCAATGATTATAGTGATACAGAATAGTATGATGGAAAAGGGGTAAGGAAGGGGTGTAAATGATATAAATAGGACATTAATAAAAGAAAGGGTTAAGGGTATAGGGCGATTTGATGTAATGGGATGTATTTATTGCTGGGGAAGCTATATGGAAAATTGGTAAAAGAGCTCTTGTGAAATAATCAACGGGAAATATGTTGATTATCAGAAGAGTCTAGGGGATGAGATAAGGAGTCTGAGGAAGGAGGTGAAGTATCGGGAAGAGCGTGAGGAGGGGAGGAATGCGGAGGGGAACACTGTTGCGACAGAAGGAATTACGTGAGTATCCAGGTGGGAGGTAAAGATAATGGAAAACGAAAGGGAAACGGTGTACATGGAGAAGGAGGGGATATGGTTTATTGGGGAAGAGTAGGTGAAAAAAAAGATCGAGCAAAATTTGTTGAGGCAAGGGCTGAAGTCCAAGGTATGGGCAATCCCTACATTGGGCTCCAATCTCCGTCTCCTAAGCCCCCTCACGGCATCAACGAGCAAGGTATCGGGAGGGTCGGCACTGGAAGTAGTGGCAGGGTGCGTTGTGTTTCAAGCAGTGGCAATGGGAATCCGTTGGTTGGGACAAAGGTGAGAGTTGTATAGCGAATATAACGTCGAGCTAGTCTTTTGTTAATTAACAAATATCTACGAATGCTAGTGATATCCGATGTGTGGCCACTTCTGTCCCTGTCCTTAGATGTTAATTTATCGTTTCTGACATAACGTTTTTCTATTTTTCCTTTTTCCCCACGTGTAAAGCGGATTTTGTCAAAGAAGCATTCTTATATTCATTTACCCTTTTATTATTATATAATTATATTTTCAGTAAGATGTGTTACAGGCTTCTATTTCCATCAACTCGATTTCCCTCCTCTTTTTACGCCTACCTGAGTGGGACGAAAATCCTTCTTTTGAAGGATTCCCCTGGTCCCTCTCCTCTTTTCCACCCTCCTCCCCTCTTTATCTCATAGTTGGGCAGAGATATAAGACTGACGAGGCACGCCGGAAGCCGGAAGCTGCTGCGGAGGCGGTTGGAGAGGGTTACTTCACATTATTGGAACACGAGGGATTCTCAAAATTTTGTTTTCGCCTTACTCCCTGGTTGCCCAGCCGTTGCTTGCAATTATTTTTATTGTCCGAGGTTTTATCCCCTTTGAAGACGTCTTGGGCTACCTACCTATGGGGCCAGCTGAGTGGGACGAAAAATGTTATTTCTTATCTGATACTCACTAACCCTCTGAAACCCAACTATGGATCCCCCAAGGGCCATGGACTCCAGGCTAATAACCCCTGGTATAAGTGTTTATTAGGTTTTGGATATTTTTTCCTTTTATTGCTATCCACTTTCTTTAGGATACTTCTCTTTAAATATTTCCTTCAATTATGTTTCCATATAATTTAGTAATGAAGTTATCCCTATAAGGTTTTGATTCTGGATTTCCATACATGTTTCTTTTTTTAATGATTGAATTTGTCAATGCAAGATCATTTCTTCATCTTTAATTTTTACTAGTCCTGTTTTACTAATGAAAAAAATCTATTGGTTTCTGCAGTTTACGATTTTAGTTCATTTGTTCACATACTGCCATGGTCTTTCCCTTCACATTTGCAGCATCTTTCCACTAAATTTATCACACACATCTAACACACAAACA
The DNA here is from genome assembly GCF_042767895.1 of Penaeus vannamei. Taxonomy (NCBI): domain Eukaryota; kingdom Metazoa; phylum Arthropoda; class Malacostraca; order Decapoda; family Penaeidae; genus Penaeus; species Penaeus vannamei. The sequence continues at coordinate 11,659,289 of NC_091572.1, forward strand.
AAAAAGCACTCACTCATTCTCTCTCTCTTTGTCTTCTCTCCATACAAATATACACATAACCACATATGAATACATCTATACACACATGTCTACCTACTGTAAAATACAATAGAAGTAACATTCACATCGTAGTCTTTAATAAGAATAAAAGTTCTTGAGTGGGATCCCCTTAAATTGATCTTGACTTTTGCATGGCTATGAACCCATGCAAAAGGAATGTGAGGAAAGCGCAAATCCATGATTAGATTCATCGACATATATACGAATCTGATCTGTACAGATGGAAATCAACATCCAAATGAACTGGTCTGTTTATTTTAACATCAGGATCTGGGTACATAATCTGATCATAGTAGTATCAATAAAAAACCTGGGACACACCAATGAAAACTATTCCAAAATACATTTTACAATAAATAAAATGATAATAATAGCAATAATAATAGTAATAGTTATAGTTATGATAATAATTATATGATGATAATAATAAAATATCAATAATAATAATAATAATAATAATAATAATAATCCTCATTATCTAATAATAATCATCATAATAAAAAAATAATAATGACAATCATAACAAGAACAATGAAAATAATGATAGCAATAATAATTATTATATCAATTAATAAAATGAAAATAAAAATAAAAATTAATAATAATAATAATAATAATAACAATAATAATAATATCAATAATAGCAACAGCAATAATAATAATAATAATAATAATAATAATAATAATAATAATAATAATAATAACAATAATAATAATAGTAATAATAATAATAATAATAATAATAATAATAATGATAATAGCAATACCAACATAATAACCAGAAGAATTTCTAATCCAAAGGATATGCGACCACAACAAATAATCATCACACTTATAACATGAATACATTGTTTTTTCTTTATTTGTTATATGCCAAGATAAGCAAGTTCTTGTTTTTATTACAGATTTAGTCTTTATATTAATTATCTGCATTTAACTCAATCAAAATATCTTATGATCAACTCCTATACAGTATTTTCAAAGAGGGCTCTATAATTAATTTTAATGTATAAAAAACAAGCATCATAATTCACTGGCTTTTTTATATATAAAAAAAACTTTTCTCATGATTTCTTTTCTTCTTTGCCTTCCTCCCATACAGGGTGGGATCACCTCATTGTATCCTAATTATTTTGTATGCAAAGTAAATAAGTTTGTGAAGCTTAAAATCTGGGAAACCCTCTACTTTCTCCCTTTTTAAATTTTAAATTAAAAAGGTTACATATACACTTGTGAGTTTGCTGTAAAAAAAAGTTTATATGTTTATCATCAAGCTCTTATATTTCAATAGAGGGACACCTGTAAAATATAATAAAATAGGTATAGTATTACATTCTCTTCCCTAAACTATTGATTTCAATTTCTTTACTAATTCTGATCCTCTAGCAGATCATCCATTTAGATCACATATCAAAGTATGATTTTACAAAAATAGATTCAAATGCAATTTGAACTTTCTGGACAGATGCAAATATTCTGACATTTTATTTCTAGTTGAAACCTAGGCATAAAACTATGCCTAGAAATGACAAAAATCAGCTGGTTTCAACATAAACACAACCTTTGACAATTAACAGCACACTTTGCTCTTATCACTGCAGATGTTGAGCAAGGAAGGTTAAAGAA
>NC_091572.1:11673474-11677167 GCF_042767895.1 Penaeus vannamei
ACTTTCCATCAATTGCCTTAGTACAAACACTGCATCCGTGGTTCCTTTTCCCGGCATAAACCCAAACTGCTCATCGCCTGATGGTTTCCTTCCTTATCCTACTTTTATTTATCCTCTCCCATATTTTCATGGTATGAGACATTAATTTAATCCCTTTGTATATGCTACAATCCTAGATATTTCCTTTCTCTTTATAGATAGGTATAATGACACTATATTTTCTTACTCACAGATCTTCGTCATTAAATCCCACAACATATCAATTCTTTCATCCCCTAGACACTTCCAAACTTCTGCCGCTATGTTGTCCGGTCCTGTTGCTTTGCCATTTTTCAGCTTCGTCAATGCCTCTTTGACTTCCTGCCTACTCATATCACAAGAGCTCCATCCTCAAAAACTGCTCTTGGATTTTCCTTGTTCAACAAGGGTCCGAAGTAGATATTCCATCTGTCCCTGGGGCCAGATTCTCAAACGCGTTAAGGCTCCGTATCTCCTTAAGGCGCCTTAACTTACGGCTGAGCGATCTTACATACACAGACACAGAGCAAGGGACCCGCCATATTGGTGCGAGTTAAGGCGCCTCAGGTTAAGGCAGGGGAAGAGCAGCCTTTAGCTCTTTACGGCGGGCGAGAAATCAACACTCTTCGCTCTTATATGAAGGAAATACACCAGGACAGTTAAGGCCTCCAGCGCACCTTAACTTAAGGCTCTTTTGAGAATCCGGCTCCTGATCTTTTCCTCTTCATTTAGCACCATTCCCTCTCCACCTTTGACCTGTCTAATCTGGGTGTAGTCTTTGGTTGCTTTATCCCTGGCCTTTGCAATCCTTAGTGCATTTTTTTCTCCCCCTTTTCTTCTAACTCTTTGTACATTTCATCCAGTGCTATAGCCTTGGTTCTTGCCAATGCATTTTTGCTCTCTTATTAGCTTGTTTATAATTATCTTTGTCTTGTTCTAATCCTGATATTTCCCACTTTTTCTTCACCTCTTCCTTCTCATTCACCTGCACTTCCTCATTCCACCACCAACTTTCCTTGTTTTCAGGGGGGCCTTTCCCAGATGTTTTGCCAAGCACCTCTTCCCCAACTGCTATTATCACTCCACTATTAATTACCCACCATTCCTTTACATAAGTCAAGCACTTTTTCTCTAAATTCTATTTTCATTTCCTCGTCTTTCAATCTCCACAACGTGATTTTAGGTTCTACTTTCTGCCTTTTCCATTTCTTTTTCCTCTCATACTCCCAGTCCATCACAACAACCTTATGTTGTGATGCTGTACTCTCCCCGTGAATTACTTTACAATTCATGATATCTCCTAGGTGAAGTCACCTTGGCTTTCTCTATTCCCACTTTAATAGGTCACATACTGTCGTTCCCTCTTCTGGAAGTAAGTGTTACAAATTGCTAAATCGAAGGACAAGGCAAAATCTATTATCCTTTCTCCTCCCTCATTCCCCTCCCATGTACCCTCTCCAGCCAATCTCTGTTGATGTGTATGTGCCCATTTAGGTCACCTCTAATGATCATTCTCTCTCCTGCCTCCACCTCCTCCAATTCTGCCCTTAAATCCCTCCAAAAATCTTCCTTCTGCTCTTCCTCACAGCCTACATGAGGAGCATATACTCACGGTGTTAACTGTCTCTTCGAGGAATAATTTTTACTCATATCATTCTGTCACTCCCTCTACTTACACTGATCACATTTTCCCTCATTCCAACCGATAACATAATCCCTACCCTATTTCTGCTCTGCTCATTTGATCTACCATAGAACAACTTAAAACCTCTTCCCAGCTCCCTTGCTTTATTCAATCTCCATCTTGTTTCCTGCACACATAGCACTGATATTTTTCTTCTTTCCATTATATCTGCTACCTCCCTGCCTTTCCCGGTCATTGTTCCTACATTGAGTGTTCCCAATCTTACCTTCATCTTTGTTTTTGGAGCTAGCATCTTTCGCCAAGTCTGCTCTAGACTCGGTCAAATAAATCAAAATCTTTGAACACATGCCATGTCCACTGTCCAGGATCAACACAGCAAGTAAAATTGTATAATATCAATAACAAGATTAAAAAATAATAAAAAATATAATCATTATTGTGATAATAACAATAAAAATAAAAATAATATTAATAATAATAATAATAATAATAATAATAATAATAATAATAATAATAATAATAGTAATAATAATAACAAGAACAACAACAACATTAATAATAATAATAATAATAATAAAAACAATAATTATGATGATAATGATAACAATAATAAAAACAATAATTATGATGATAATGATAATAATAGTAATAATAATAATAATAATAATAATAATAATAATAATAATAATAATAATAATAATAATAATAATAATAATAACAATAATAGTAATAAAAATAAAATAAAATAATAATAATAACTATAAGAATAACAATAATAATAATAAAAATAATAATAATAATAATAGAAAAAAATAATAAAAATAATAAAAATAATAATAATAATAATATTAATAATAATAATAATAATAACAATAATGTTAATCATAACAATAATACTAATAATTACTATATATAAAGCAAGACAAAACAAAACAAAACAAAAAATAATAATAAGAAGAACAACAACAATAGTAATAGTAATAAAAATAATAATAATAATAGTAATAATAATGATAATAATAATAATAATAATAATAATAATAACAATAATAATAATAATAATAATAATAGTAGTAGTAGTAACAAATAATAATAATAATAATAATAATAATAATAATAATAATAATAATAAAATAATGATAAAAGATAATAATAATAATAGTAACAATGTCAACATCAAACATTTAACGAAGCATTGCCAAAGGGAGCGCACCATTTTCCTGCTGGCATTGGGTTAACAATTACTCTCCTTCGCATACCTGTCTCTTGGTCCCTAGTGGCAAAGGATAAGTGCTGTCGTTGATCCAGGATCCCAGTTCTGTCGCTGCTTCTTGCAGGCAGCCTTTGCTTCCACTTGCGCAGGCAATACTGACCACGTCAGTGCGCAACAACCTGTCAAAAAGCAAAGGACTTCTTACTTACCTCAAATCTAGGTATGGTTTGATTCAATATATCTTATCATAAATATCAAAATGTTCTTTCCTTTTCATTATTTCTAAGATTAATTACAGGATAATATTACAAAGGTAATAGTAGAGTGATGAAAATAAACATACTTTTGGAGGTGGTCTCCTGTATCGGCCCATCCAAGAGAACTATAGATTGGTTCCACCAAAGTTAAAACATAGTCCTTTAAAGAAAAAAAAGAGATAACCTATCATGTATATGAAAATATATTATTTTTTAAATACATATATGTATAAAAAAAAAAAAAAAAAAAAAAAAAAATATATATATATATATATATATATATATATATATATATATATATACATACATACATACATACATACATACATACATACATACATACATACATACATATATACATATATACATATATACATACATACATACATACATACATACATACATACATACATACATACATACATACATACATATAGTTATAAATGTAAATATATATATATATATATATATATATATATATATATATATATATATATACATAAATGTATACAATATATATATAGAGAGAGAAGGGAAGGGAAGGGAAGGGAAGGGAAGGG
>NC_091572.1:11677667-11680167 GCF_042767895.1 Penaeus vannamei
CTTGGATAAACCTCGGGTCACAGGGATCACTTTCAGGTCGGCGGAAACTTTGCCGTCTCTGTTTCCAGTTACACTCATCATAGCTCCATAATACTCGTTTCCACTTGCCCTCGTCCCATTGAAGATAATTCTTGCAAAAAACAACCCTATTTTGCCTCTGCTTACGGGTGACAATCGGTTTCTTGCGAGCGATGTGGTGGGAAAATTTCAAGTCATTGTTGAGCCGTCGCTATATAAATTTTACAGACACATCAACCAGTAACACAGGGTTCCTTTCTTTTAAGTCTGGTGCTGTTATTCGTGGCTAACTATTCACCTGCCTCCTGAGCACATTTAATGTGCGTTTAGATGTTTTCTGTGGCCTCCCTGGCTGTTTTTTCGGCAGTGGCGGGTCAGTGGCTCCAGAGTCATGAAATGTTGTTGTCCACCTCTAGACACTTCGCAATGAAATTCCAGCTGTATTTGATATTTCTGTAATGGACTTTCCCGCCTTATAGAGTGCTGTAATAGCAGCAATCTGATCACTTTTCATATGTTTAGCTCCACCCATCACAACACACTAGCCAAAAACTGCAACAGAACTCAGGCAAAATGCTAGACTATTCACAAAAAAAGCATGGAGCAATTCTGCTCACTGTCACTGCCTAGAGGTAATTGAGTGATATCTGAAACCGCTAATGTGGAGCCAGAAGAGAAATCTATCAGCTGACGGGGCGCCAAGCTTATACGTCGATTTACATATTAGAGGAGTATTACCGAAAAACGTCAAAAATTTCTGACTTGCACTATATATATATATATATATATATATATATATATATATATATATATATATACATATATATATATATATATATATATATATATATATATATATATATATCATCATCATCATCATCATCATCCAAAGTCAGTCCACTACAGGACATAGGCCTCTTCCAATCTATTCCTGTTTTGCGTTTTTCGTTTCCAGTCTTGGCCCTCAAATTTCGTTAATTCGTCACTCCATCTTGTCACTGGTCTAGCCCTTGGCCTCTTTATGTTATCTATAGCCCAGTCTGTTTCTTTGTCCTTCTGTCTTCTTGTCTCCAGCATATATACCTTGCCCATTGCCATTTCTTCTTTTTGATGCTCCCGAGTATATCTACTTTCGTCTGTTCCCTGATCCATGTGGCCCTCATCCGATTTCTTAGACTAATTCCCAGCATCGATCTTTCCATCCCTCTCTGGGCACATTAGTTTCCTCTCCAGCAATTTGGTTGTAGTCTATGTTTCTGACCAATAGGGAAGACGTATTGGTTAAAGACTTTTCTTTTTAAACATTCTTACAAAGAGACTCTTAGTATGCTATTGTGTCTGCCGAAGGCGCTCAGGCCTAGACTAATTCGTCGCTTTATTTCCTGTTCGCTAGAAGATGTTGTCTGTACAAGTTGTCCTAGATACATATACTTGTCTACTAACTCAAGCGCTTCGACTTGTACATGTATCTGTTCGAAAGAAACTCTTTTACTTGATCATCTTAAGTTCGACTTTTAGGATTTCTCTATTCAGACTGTTTATTAACTGCTGTATTTTATTTGCTGATTCACTAAGGAGAACAATATCGCCTTCAAATCTTAGACTGTTTAGATATTCCCATTCTAGTTTCTTGAATATTTCTTCGAGGCAAGCTGTAAACAGTTTTGGTAAGATGGTGTCTCCCTAACGCTTTTTTAGATTGGCATTTTATTTGTTTCTGTGTGGAGCTTGATGGTTGTCCCATCTTTGTATATACCTTCCTATATTTTACAATATACCTCCTTTACTCCCTGTTGTGGAATAGCACCTAATACTGCTGGTATTTGTACAGAGTCGAATGCCTTTCCATAATCGATGAATGCCATACACAGGTTTCCTATATTCGTTTATTTTTTCTCTTATTTGGGTGAGTGTGTGGATGTGGTCTGTTGTTGAGAATCCACTGTGGAAGCCTGCCTGTTCTCTAGGCTGGTTAGAATCCAGACTGTCGGAGCTACGAGCTGTGATGACTTTTGTGAACAGTTTGTAAGGAACTGAAAGGAGGCTTATGGGTTGGTAGTTTTTAGATCCTCTTTATCTCCTTTTTATGTATCAAAATAATTGTTATATTTTCCAAGGTTTCAGAGTTTTTCCGTTGAGAAGGCATTTGTTAAAAAGATTGGCTAATTTTACTGTTGCAATTTCTCCTACATCTAATATAAAGTTTATGCTAATTCTGTCTTCACCTGGTGTTTTCCCTCTCTTCATGCCTTTAAGCGCTCTTTTTCTTTCTTTTTTGTAGTGATATTAGTTACGTCTCTAATTACCTCGTTTGCTTCTATCCGTACATGTTCATTTGAGTTGTACAGATCCCTGTAAGTCTTCCACTACTCTTATGATTTCAATTTTGTTATATGACCCTTCTCCGTCTTGTTTCTTTTATTGCATACATTGGATTTCTCCCTATTCCTAGTCTCCTTTTAGTTGCTTTCATGCTGGTACC
>NC_091572.1:11772667-11775167 GCF_042767895.1 Penaeus vannamei
TCTATCGCAGTTTCAAACTTTCTGCAACTTCCAACAGTGGTGCAGTGGCTGCTACTAACATGTTTCCAAGTGATCCCAGGCATACTTCTGCAGCATCGTATTTCGAAAGCCTGAATTCTTCCCTCAGTTTTCTTGTTAACTGTCTTTGATAAAGGTCTTCCTCCAACTTAGATAGTACTCTCGAAACCTTCAAGTGCATCCGTCATTATTTCCTCTATGAATATATTAAATAACAGAGGTGATAGAAAGCAGCCTTGCTGCACACCTTCTGTTGTTCCATTCTACTCTTGAATGTACTTATTGCTTAGAGCTATATTGGTGCTTTTGACATATAGGTCCTTCACAACCTCAATAATTTCATGGCTTCCGTTATGCGTCAATAGTTTCTCTCCAGATTCTAAACATTTCCATTTTATGGTTTCTAGAAGTCTGACATCTGCTTCAGTTTCTTGGATTCTGCTGTAATTGTTGAAATGGATCTATTCTACAAGAGGTGATCTTCTAACATCAGTCCTATTACCCACTGAAAAGATGATTCGCTAAGATAAATAAGAATCTGAGAAACCGTGTTACTGAAAAATACTGTTATTCTTATAATACAATGTACGCAAACAACAATCTAGTCTGATCGCACTCAGTGACATGGGTGTTCAAGATAGGCGAACGGTGGCATCGGTTTGTAGATAACAGTCTGAGAAAAGAAGCACGCTGTCCAGAAGCCAAGGTGGCTGCCGTTCCACCCTTTGTTGATCATTCCCTCCGTCTGCGTGAAACCAACACTGAAACTCTTTCTAACAACTAGGATGAGTGAAGGATTGCTTCAATGGATAAACAACGAAGGATGGGGGATAATAGCAATTAGGGGATTATTTATCTATAATCGATAGACTGAAGTTGTTAACGTGACAGATAGCTTGGTAACGTGGATAAAGCCTAGTCACGACCTGCCGTACTTCCACTCTACGGCGTATCTACGGCAAAAAAAATGTCACGGAACTCACTGGCCACGCAGGTTCTCCTTGCGAAAATTTCAGCCCACAGACTGCCCGTAAGCATGCACGATGGCTTTTGGTCTTGCAAAAAAACTACGATTTCCAGAGAAAAGCCAAGGGTGTATATTGCCCTTGATCACTACGCAAGGAGCGCGCGAAGAACATGCAGGACGGACGTGCGTTTTCCTTTTTTAAACCATTGTCCAAGGCGCACGTCGCCGCAAGGTGGACGCAAATCGAGTTTACCTCGAGTGTGAAAGACGGGCGCGCCCACGACGGACGAAATACACGGGACGTCCGAGCACAGCTAAGGCATAGGAAGGTGTGCCCAGCCCGCGCGTTTCACTCGTGAAAGGAAACACGCGTTTCTACCTCACTCACGAAAGGATCACACATGTCTCTTCCTCGGTCATGAAAGGAACACACATGCCTCCCTTACTCATGAATGGAACACACGTCTCTCACTCATAAAAGGAACACACGTGTCTCACCCTCACTCATGAAAGGAAGCATATGTTTCTCACTCATGAAAGGAACACACGTCTCTCCCTTACTCACAAAAGGAACACACATGTTTCTGCCTCCCTCATGAAAGGAACACACATGTCTCTCTCACTCACGAAAGGAAAATACATCTCTTTCTCTCACTCATGAAAAGAACACACATCTCTCCTTCACTCATGAAAGTAATACACATAAGAGGAATACATACGTCTCTGCCTCACTCATGAAAGAATTTTACATGTGAAAGAGAGGCATGTATGAATCTTTTATGAGTGAAGAGTCATAAAAGATTCACACATGCCTCTCCCTCACTCACGAATACGCATACTTACATCTACTCTTTACCACGCACTCATAACCCCCTCCCCAGGTTTGGCACATGGCCCTCATAGGCCTACCCCAGTGTCAGAGGGACTGAAGAAGGGAGTGCCAAGGAGCATATGAATGGCTCTTTTGGGATAGAAGATAGAGGTTGAAGGACCGGTTTTGGTTTATATTCACGTTTACTGTTAATGTTATTGTTATTATCATGAAGATGAAGCTTATTCTGCCTTTATAAGTATGCCTTTCACACCAAAACCAACAAGGCACTTACGACGACACTGCGGCGGCAATTACGTCCAAACGAGCGTTGACATTGCGAGGGATGTAATAGGTAGCGCACGTGCGCCGCACTTGGCTGTGCAGTACTTTCTACTCGTGTGTCGTACGCCTATGAGGCTCGCACGTGCCAAAACGCGAATGCTGCTGAGAGCTTCTTACGTCACGATTACGTCGTTCTTCCGCCTTACGAGTTGACTGCTACTTCAATACACCAAAAACCGATGAAGCTCTCATCCGCAGATCCTGTACACGTAAAAGAATGATATGTGCTGGTTTCCAAAGGAATCTGAATGTATAAAGACATGCAAAGAATTGTTTTCCTACTTTTTATTGCCACATTAAACAGTACTAAGAAATTTTAATAAAAGTAATACAAATGCAAATTATGCATAATAGTCATG
>NC_091572.1:11782667-11785167 GCF_042767895.1 Penaeus vannamei
CTCGTTTCGCGCCAGGACTGCTGTTTGTCTCTTAATAAAAACTGCTTGTTTATGGTTATGTGTAAGAGACAACTGATCTCTTTTGGACTTAGGTTTGTGACATTCTGCGTTGCGATCTGCAGAATGCATTCTCTTTCGATAAAGTCCCAAAGCAGTACTCAGTGATTCCATGAAAGTGCTAAAGAGCTCAGAAGAACCAAGTCCCATAGGACAAACACTGTTAGAGGATCCGTACTTGCAATGTTGACTTCTTTACCTTAGGAATTCATAAGCCTTATAGATCCATGTCAGGGGAGCACTGCTCGAGGATCCGTAAATTCGGTGTTATCAATTTACTTTGAAGAACACTGCTAGACGATCCATATCTCGTGTTACTATTTCACATTGAGGAACACTGCTTAAGGATCTGTACCTCCAGTGGTACCACTTCACATTGAGGAACACTACTTGAGGATCCATACCTTCAGTGTTGCCATCAATTTTTACAAGGTCCAAGTTACATAGAAAAATACTGCTTGAGGATTCGTACCTCCAGAGTTACCATTATTATTATTATTATTATTATTTATCAGAACCAAGTCACATGAGGAGAACTCTGCTTGAGGATCCGTACCTCCAGAGTTGGTTTTAAATTTCATAGCTGTGTTAGCTCTTCGTTTTCTGCAGCCGTCCAACTTGGCCTCCGCCCTCACTTATGTCTTACACTTTTCATTTTTGTGTGTACACAAACTAAATTTTTGTTTCTGTCTACAGAAGTATTTTTAATGTGTTTATTAGCACTATTTTTTTTTTTATTTTCATTTTCCTTTATTAATCTCCACTCTGGGTTGGAGATTAACTTCTTTACCTTAGGAATTTATAGGTTTTTGTACTGACACCTTGCTAAAAACACATGGAGTTGCGACGCCAGCTTAGGGGTACTTCAATGGTCTATGTGTTATTCCAAGTTTATCTGGTTTTCTATGTTCATCACATCCGCTGGTAATGTATTCCGCTTTAAATACTTTCCATGGGTGATTACACGCAGAAATTTCTTGATTACAACTTATTCTACAATAAACATCGTACAATCTTTGAGCTTTTATTCATTCCCGGCCAGTAAATTAAACAGTATTTTGCTGGATACTCTCATATCATGAAAGGCTGTAAAAGGGTGGATGAATCGAAGTATATTTCAGTTGATCTCTTACAATACATTGTAAAGAGAACAGATTGAAAATACCATTGACATTGCTACACCTAGGTTCCCGCTTCCAGCTGGCGGATGCTCAAGCCGAAGTTGCAGGTGGGCAGGTAGGACGTCAACATGTACAAACATGCGAGACAGCGGTACGTGCTTTTTTTGTGATTTTCATTATCGCCTGTTAGAGCGTGCTTTTGTGCAAGGTTGAATGGTATATTGAATAGAACAATAGAATAGAGTTTGATGATACTTTTCACTTAATTGTATTCGTGTTATGAAGATGCTTTATGGATGTATTAACGGCTACTATAACATGTTAAAATATGAGGGGAGGTCACAAGCTAAAATCTCTCATGCAGGTATGTAATTTCTTATGAGAACTGCACCTTTGTTATATCATGCATTTGTGAACGATTTAAAGATATTGTTCATAGACTTGGCGAACACAGTGCAAGCGGAAACTTCAAGTGGAAGCTTCTTCTCTCAGGTGGGCCTACCCTAGGCTCCCCCCCCCCCTCTCCCTTGCGGCGAGTCGGCTACCACCTGGTGAGGGCTCTGTGGGTTCCTGGGTTTGTTGTGGAAGCTTGCAAAAGGGGTTATTTGACTCCGCGACGGACGACCCTAGGCCTAGCGTGATCCCCTTGGTGTTTATGCAGTGCAGTCTTTGACGCACTCTTAGACTCGCACCTTGTAGACTCTGTTATCATTTTCTTCGACATTAGGATGACTCTTTGTGCACTTTCTCGTGATCTGGACCCTATCTTTGGGCTCGTGCTCGGACGTGGGTAGATCTTTACAATCCGCAGGGGAGGTTGTGTCTAGGGGACCTTCGCATGTCTGCCTTAGGGTGCACTTAGAGTTGCCATTCTTTGCTAGGGACTAGTCTGGTAGACCTTGTTACTGCCATTTGAGCTTACTGTGTTTAGACTTGATTAGGCAGGTAGATTCCATTCCCTCACAAATCAACGCCCTACCATATTTTCAGTCATATTAGCTTGCACTAGGCTGAACACTTCTCCCAGTCCTGCTTTGACATGATTAATGGGTAATGTCAATTTCTGAATTGTTTTTTTGAGATGGAGTTGCAAAAATTTTCTTTCGGTAATTTTCTATATTACGTCCGCCGCTCCGATATCGACAATTTTGGTATCGTTTGATTCCTCTCACACTATATAATGCAAATATGTAGGTTTTGTTGCGCAGAAACCCCCCTATAGCGAAAACCTTGGCCCGATAGCAGGGGCGACGATGTCGGAGCGGCGGACGTAATATTGAAAATTACCCTAATAATATAACCCACAGTGAAAATAACCATGG
>NC_091572.1:11800167-11802081 GCF_042767895.1 Penaeus vannamei
TAAACAAAGGGCCACATAGTAACAAACTGCAGAGCAACCAAGGAGGGCTGGAAGAAGGAGGCCAAACCCAAAACACCAACGCATATGCCACAAAAAGGGGCACACACCTGAAGACTGTTACTCTAGGATAAAGTGTGAGCATTGTGGAAAGAACGGCATACCCAATTAGAGTGTCGATCCCGAATCACGGAAGAAAAACAAAGAGCATTATTCACATCTATACCCTCTGAGCAAGCAAATCAAACAGCAGCCCTACTGAGATCCATACATAGCAATCCTGCTGTTGCTTTTCCAGCAGCAGCACAACATCTATACCTCCAACAAACGAGAGGGACCCATATCCCGTACGTGATTAAGCAGCTACCACAATATGCCATCCCAACATTAACAATAAGTTCTCTTCTAATGTTCATAGGCTTTGCACACATGTAAGTGAGCTGGCACAAAGCTGACATAATTGCCTGCATGAAGACCTCCCTTGACAGCACAGTCAATAAAGGGGAGTGCAGAATCTTAGGATATAGCCAATGGGAGAGGAAAATCCATATCATTAGAAAGAAGGGAGGTGTAGCATGTATAGCCTCTTCATTTGAACATCCCACAAGATGTCAAGCTTTTGTTCTTCAAAATCATAACTCAAAGCAACCTGTCAATACTTCCTGGGGTGCTATATTGACCACAATGGCAAGGAAGTTATCCAGTAGATTTATTGTCAACAAATCTGGACATGATGCATGCTAAATGCACAAATGTAATTCTTCTTGATGATTGGAATCAACGTCTAATGCAAACTGCATTTAATAATTTTCTTGTAATGCATGGATTCTACTGTAGCCGACCCCCGCAACTTGCAGCGCAGAATACTTCCCCCAGGTTGGGTCCAGATCCACAGCCTGTCCTTACGCCCTCACCATCAGCAGCTTCTCGAAGACGCATAATGAGACCTGATTGGTTGACACCGGACACCTCACAGCTTGCCTATTGGACCGCAGGCTCCCCTCGTTCCCGGATAAAGTGTGAGCCTTTGAAGGTTGCAGGGGGATCGAAAGAAAAACCAAAAGCAGGCCGAACGTTTCCGGCCTGCTGAACCGAGCAAGGACAAGACAGAAACACCAACCACAAAGTCTGTCCATGCACACCAGACTGAGGGAAACCTGAACTCTCTTCAGAACTCCCTCAGTCAAGAAGGGGCTCTAGTTGAACCAGCCAAACCAGCTGCCCCCACTTCTAAAGGCCTTAAACCCCTGCAAAGGTGAGGCGTGAAGCGACGAAGGGTGGAAACTGACTCTGAAGAAGAATCAGAACACACCCCAAGTCGACTAACGCGGTTTAAGGTACCAAAAAAACCTGAAGACTTCGACAATGCATACCAACTGGTTAGGGCATTGGAGAAGGAAAGGAATGTCAGACTTTCAATCCGAATCTGTAGAGATGAGGGCATGATTATTGTCCCTAAAGACAAAGCCACCCTGAACTTCCTGCAAGAAATCAAGGTGCTAAAAGACGGAAGAAAAGTGTGTATCTCACCACTGACCTCCCAAGAGAAAAAGACCAAGATGGTGCTACTTGGTTTCCCACTAGGGTTCGACGTGGAGGTGATCACGTCTCTCCCACAAGTGGTGGAGGCTTCCCGCATGACCAAAGGGAAGTCTCCAACCAGGCAAGTCCTGGTTATCCTCAAGGGAGCCCCAATCACCACCCTTGATCTGGGTAACTGGGTCTCCTACAAGCTCAGGACATATGTGCCAGAGCCCTTGATGTGCTTTACATGCCAGAAATTTGGGCATCACCAGGCCAACTGCAAGGCCAAAGCCAAATGTGGTGTATGCAGCGAGGCACACGAAACAGAAGTGTGTATCAAGGCACACAAAGATGGCCAGAAGGACACAACAGCCAAGTGTCCAAACTGTGCCA
>NC_091572.1:11807581-11810081 GCF_042767895.1 Penaeus vannamei
CTCGTTCTTCCATGTGGCTGAGATATGTTGACGACGTCTTCGCTCTCTGGCCCCATGACCCTTCCCTGTTTCCTGATTTCCTGTCGCAGCTGAATTCTCTCTCTCTCCTTCCGTCTGCTTCAAGGTGGAATGGGAGGTTGACGACAAGCTCCTTTTCTTGGACACTCCTGTCCATCGCTCTGGTGATCATTTCTCCTTTTCTATATACAGGAAACCTATGCACAGTGGTATGTACATACACTTTTTCTCGTACATCCACTGCATGCGAAGAGAAGTTTTCACCTCGCTGTTTCTTCGTGCCCTCCATATCTGTGACCCCCAGTATCTGGATAGAGAGATCGACTTCCTTCGTCGTTCGTTCTCCAAACTGGTATACCCTCGCCATGTCCTTGACGTTGCGTTATCCAGGGCGCGGCGTACCTTCTACAATGACTCCCCTCCCAATGAGTCTCCTCACCTGCCTCTCCTCAGCCTGCCTTACACTGAGGAGATCAACTCCCTCCGTCGCCCCCTGCTGTCTCTCAACTGCAGACTCTCCTTTCGCCAGGTGAATACTCTACGTCGTAACCTGGTTCACACCTGCCCCCCTCTACCTCGAAGGTGGACACCCATGCTGTTCCGTGTGCCTCCTGTGATAAGCAGTATTTTGGTGATACAGGCGCCAGTTTTACTAAGCGTCTGTCTCAGCATAAGTACGCTGCATCCAGGGGACATAGCAACAACGCCCTCTTCTGCCATCAGTGGGACACTGGCCATCAGATGGACTGGAAAGCAGCACGCATTCTCTTCCCTTCCGCTGATGTCCATGCCCGCAGACTGGTGGAATCTTCTCTGATTAAGCTATTTTTCTCCTGTCGACAGCCTCCTCGCTTCCCATATCCTGCGTCCCTTCCTTATGACCTGACCCCCCTTCGCTTCGTGTCTCCCGTGGTGCTGCGTTTCCTCTCTTCACCAGACCTGACCTCCCTTCCATTCCGTTCTCCTGTGCTCATCTGCCCCGTGTTTCCCGAGTGCTTTTCCTCCATTCCCTCTTATACCGCTTCCTCTCCCTTCCCTCCTGGGGTAAGAGCACTGCACAGAGCATTTCCACACTCTTAAGCACAATCTGCACCTCGCCCGCCGTGGTTGTCTTCCTAGACCTGGAGAAGGCTTTTGCCACTTGCCATTCAAGAGACCCTAATCCACAAAGGAGTCAAAGGCAGACTCTTGGCCTGGATAGCTGATTATTTTAAGCACATGCCACTTGAAAATGGAACTCCTCAGGGTTCTCAGTCCAGCCCTGTTCAAAACCCTCATGTCCAACATACTCGACATCCGCCTGCCAGAGGGATGCAAGATCATCTCTTATGCTGATGACTTGGCAATCATAGCCTCGGGCAATCACTGCCTAACTAGAGCTCAGCGTTTGTCTGAACCTGGTGTCTGAAGAGTTGTAGGATGGGTCTAAAAATATCGGCAGCAAAATCCAAAGCAATGGCTCTGAGAACTAATGTCAGAAACAAAAAACTCACTGTGCAGGGTCTGGATCTGAAATGGGTGAAGGACTACCTATACCTTGGTGTATGGATAGGACATACACTCACTTTCAAAAAGGAGATCCAATACCTGCTTGACAGAAACAAGGGAAGACTGTCAGTCATGAAAGTTATGACAGGGAGACACATAGGAGCAGGGTACAAAGTACTAAGATCATTCTATGTACATGCTGTACGTCCTATTATTTGACTATGCATCTGTCGCCCTCATTGCTTCCAGCATAACATTAAATGGAAAATTGGAAACAATATAAAGCGAAGCAGCCAGGATCATTCTAAGTGCGCCTAAGTGGACAAAGGTCATCAACCTTCTCATGGAAGCTGATTTGCCGTCCACGGACACCAGAATTTATCTAATGGCAGCACAGTACCTTTCCAAGGTCCTACAAGCACCCAGAAACTCTTATTTAAGACAAAGAGTACTCAGACGCCTACAACAAGACTATCGGTTGTTTGCGGACAACTCTTGATTCACACATACAGCCAGAGTATTGATACGCTTTCAGGTAAAAGAACCATTGCTTGCCAAGGGCATGGCCTCCCCTCACCCTGACTACAAAGAACCCCCCGCCGTGGGCAAACGAAATGATCGAATTCTCAATTCTAAATCTCACAATGAGAAAAAATCAATATTCCATGCCTAGTCTAAAGGCACAAGCACAAATGGTCATTGGTCAAATAACTCCTCCGAGTAGCATAATATACTGCACGAACGGATCCGTGGATCCCATAAACCATACTGCAGGCGCCGGCTTCGCAACAAGGGATTCCACAGCATCCATTAGGGTCACTGACAATGCCTCAACGCTCCAAGTTGAAACGGATGCGATCATGGAAGCCCTGACACACGCGTCCTTAAGGGCAGGACACGTTGTCATTCACACAGATACTAGAGCAACTATTGACAGCTTACAGCATAGAATGCCCCCTGACAATATCTACCTCTTGTCAATAGTACTAACCAT
>NC_091572.1:11822581-11827581 GCF_042767895.1 Penaeus vannamei
AGAACATCGAAAATATTACCCTCTATCTTCTCTGTTTTAACGAAAGAGTATCTGAATTATTTCACGAAAGAGATGGCTGGCTGGATTGTGTGTACTTAGACTTTGAGAAGGCTTTTGATAAGGTGTCTCACAGAAGACTACTATGGAAATTAAAGGCCCTAGATGGAGTGAAAGGCAAACTAGAAGCATGGATGAAAGACAGATGAGCACAGTAATTCAACATGGCAACGAGTAACCAGCGGAGTGCCTCAAGGGTCGGTGTTGACGCCGTTTATGTTTACTATTTTCGTCAATGATTTAGGGTCGAACATAAGCCCAGGCAGTTATCTAAATATGTTTGCACATGACGTGAAGATACAAAAATGATTAACAGACAACGTCGCATGCCAATGCCTCCAAAGTGACATCGAGAACATATTCACATGGAGTTGTAAATGGAAAATGAAATTCATTACAAATAAATGCCACGTTGTCAGGTTCAGAGAAAGTAAAAATCACCCACTTTTCAAATATAAATTACATGTAATATTAAACACAGCTGACAGGGGAAAAGATCTTGGCATAATCATAAATAGAAACCTAAACCCAAATGATTATATAAATGAAAAGGTCCACAAAATGCTAGGACTGATTGCCAACATGGAGAGGGCATTAGTTTATGTGGATGAAGATATGGTAAAGAAGATCATTATAGCAATCACGAGACCAAGTCTTGAGTACGGTGCAGTGGTATGGAGACCACACTTATAAAAGGATAATGACAAACTAGAAAGAGTTCAAAGAGCGGCCACAAGATGGGCACCTACTCTAAGAGATAAGAGTTACGAAGATAGACTACAGAAATTAGGACTTAATTCCTTGGGGGAAAGAAGGAAAAGGGGGAATATGATTATGCTGTTCAACTGTATTATAGGAAGAGTGAAGATAGATAAAGGACTTTTTAATCTTGAACCCAAGGACGAGAGGACACAACAAAAAGTTGAAAATAAAGAGAGATGATAAAGATGTCAAAAATTTAGTTTCCCCAAAAGAACTACTGAAGCATGGAAGTCTCCCCCAAAACGTAGGGTGTGCCAAAAATGTATGTCAATCTAAAAAAATATACGACAATTTAAATATAGCAGACGGAACCACCTGAGCTTAGCTCTTCTCGCGTATTTGAAAAAACTAGGTAAGAACACACACAAAAAACAAACACACACACACAAATGCACACACACACACACACACACATGCATACATACATACATACATATATATATATATATATATATATATATATATATATATATATATATATATATATATATATATATATATATATATATACGTATATATACATATATATATATACATACGTATATAAACGTAAATATATATATATATATATATATATATATATATATATATATATATATATATATATATATATATATATATATATATATGTAAGTATACATATATATCTATGTATGTATTTATGCCTGAACAGCTGCCAAAGGTTTATATATATATATATATATATATATATATATATATATATATATATATATATATATATATATATATATATATGTATATATATATATATATATACGTATATATACTTATATATGAATAAGTATACATATATATGTATGTATGTATTTATGTATTTATATGCATATACACGCAGATACGCACATATAAACATATACACACACATACACGCATACATGTATATAGATATATATACATACATATGCACATACATATTTAAAGATAGATTAATATATACAGAGGTAGATAGCTATTTTGTTTGAAAGATTCAACAGCAAATATTATATTCTACCTTAACCCCCCCCCCCCCTGGAAACACATAATAAAAAAAATACATTGCCATTTCTCTGTCGTAATCGATAGCAATACTATTAATGGTAATATTGATAATAATAGTATTAGCGATAGGATACCAAGCATTTACTACCCAGTCTTCGCCACCGTATTCTACCCTAACTCCTTGTTCCTTCCGCCTTGATGTCTGCTCTCCTTTCCCTTCCACCTTTTTCGCCTTTAATTTCTTTCGGTAAATGGAATAATGTGCCAAATGTGGGTGAATTATGCCATTCCTTACGTGTATCATCAAAGTGCATAGACCTGAAAGAAGTTTTACAAACTTCATTTCGGTTTTTTCTTGAGGGTTGGGAGCAAGGTTGGCGAGTGAAAAGAGCACAATGTGTCTAGGACACTGCATGCCGTCCTCGCTCACATCCTGCCTAAGAATGAGCTATTTTAGGAACATTTTTAAGCTACGGCCAGCGTATATTTAGGGAAAATGTTGGAGTGTGGCCCTTGGCGGGGGCAATCAGAGCCTTGGGGGAAGGAGCTATTGACCCCCTGCCCTCCCCTTCCAATCCAAGATGATATGTCAGAAGGGTACACAGCAGTCTCCTAATGACACTTTCATGTAACATTATACACCAGGGGGAAGGAAATGCCTTGATTGCTACATCTTTTATTAGCTCTTCATACAGAAAGAAATAGACTACATATTTTCACTCTTAATATCAAAGCAAAATTCATACCCTTTAATTCCGTTAGAAACACCCAGTGAAGGTGAGCATGCTGACGATGGTTGAAAACTCTACCTATCTGATAATACCTGATCACTTTTCATGATCGAATGTATATGGGATATATAGTTAAAATAGCTTCCTATTAATGATGGATATGCTCGCCATGATTGAAGACCTTAACTTGGATGTGGCCGAAGTTGGGAAGATCTTCGAATACACGCTCATCGGGAACCCTGCGATCCAGAGGGTAGCCATGTGGGCGATTGTCAGGGTACTTGCCATGGGAACCATAATGATTGAATTCGGTGTTTTCGTGGAGGCCATCCACTGCTGCGTCGGCTGCGCCATCAGTCACGGCAACAACAAGGTCGAACTCCAGACCCTGTTCATTACCCTTGGGGATGAGGAATCGATTTGGAATACCAGTGGCACTCTCGAAATCTTTAAGTCCGGAGTCTGCTCCACCTAAGGCTTCTTTGGTCTTCTCAAAGAGTGTTGCAAAACTAGGCACATCAGGCACAGTAACAGCAGATTCCGAGCATTTACGCTCGATATGGTGTGTTCCACCAGGCACTGTAGAAATGGAATATAAAAGTAAAGTAAATGTAGATTATAAATATTCCTATGAATATGTATATATGTGTGTGCGTAGGGAGAAGGGAAGAAAGTGGCAATCCAAAATTGCACCTATGGTTATATCAAACAGAACATACTGCTTAATCGACTTTAAGTCTGAGCAAGTGAAAGTTCACTGTGCCTTTGGTTATACGAATATCAATAAAGTATTGCAGAAAGGCAAAACACAAGGTACTTACACTTGACCCAGAACTTATCCAGTTCAATGGCATTCCAACGGCCTTCGTCAAAGGTGAACTTGATACCATTGTTGTCGAGGTGAGGCCAGGCGAAAATGCGCACGGTAGCTAGAACTTCCTCGCCCTTGTTATTGCTAACATCAACTTTGATTTTAAAGTCCTTGTGGTTGAGACGAGGAACATAAGTAGAAATGTCTACATCTGCAATCTGTTCAGTGTCATCGACGGCGTTAATAAGATTGTATTCGAAGTCCTCGAAGTAGGTCTCTAGTTCGCCTTCAATTGCTACGCTGTCTACACTTACACCGGCAAATGTTAGTTCTTCCACTGTGTAGGGAGGGAGACTGTCCTTGTGTTCCTTGAAGATGTTATCCATGTATTTATGCAGCCTAAAGAAGCTAGGATCACGGGTGGCAGTTTCAAAGTGTTCTAGTACACCAGGTGGTAAAGCGTACTTTCCATGAGGATCACTCTGTCGACCAAGTACAATGTGAGCAGTATTGTGCAAAGCTCCATAGTACTGGACGTTAGGGCTATACAAAGATGATTCAATAACATCTCCAAGGACGTCGATGCCACGCTCATTCATGATGTCAATGTGATTGCCAGCCTTATCGACAATATAACCGTGGGCAATAGCATCGCGAATTCGGCTCTCGATAATAAGCAAGTCTCGAATGCGAGCAACACCGTCCACATCCTCGAAGTCTACATTATCTGGACGAGAGGGGAACTGACCGCCATACTTGTAAGTGGTGTGAGGAGCAAAACCTTGTACGATGGGTTTATCCCAGCTAAGTTCCTCGACGGGATCTAAGTAATTGGAGAGACGTTCGGCATCAAAGCGAACGGTAAGTTGATGATGTACCCAGAAGAAGTTCTCTCCTTTGCGATCCAGATGATGGGTATATTTGTCGTCCCACCAGAATGGGAATTCCATGTGCCAGGTAACGTGGTGAGTGTTCATTCCAATGTCCTCTCCGAAATAGGCTACTCTCTGTTCAGGATTCTTCTTGGTTCCAGTGAAACTAGACTTAAATTTACCAGGTTTTTGTGTCTGCTTGGCACGATAAGCTGATTCAATGACTTCGCTGTTAGTGAAGAGGTGAGGCGTGACCTCATAGAGTGGAGGAAGTACAACGTGCTCAGTCAGAGGTGAGTGGATGACTGCAACATACAGAGCATAGACAAACTCTCCTTCATTCATATGCTGACGGAAGTAGGCAGCGTTGCTGACAAATGTATTCCAGTCCTTGCAGTGAATGAGAACATCGAAAAGCATGAGTGCTTCATGACGCTGCCTCGGGTTGAAGAGAGAGAACCAGTGCCTCTGTTGGAGAAGCCTGTCATCCTTAAGGTCTCTAACAAGTTTCTGTACAGCTTCACCTCCATCGCTGTAATGGGATAAATCGGCCGCGGGGTCAAAGGAATCAGCTTTGGCTTTTAGGTCAGAGTCACGAATATTCCCGTAGATCTTATGAAGCAGGAAGTTGACGTCATGCTGCTTCTGGGCATCAGACTCACCTAGTAACGGGGGAAAATATAGTACTGATCAATAAAAAAGGAGAATGTTTATATGTAATACACACACATACACATATATATATGTGAGTGTGTGTTCATGCATACA
>NC_091572.1:11879772-11882272 GCF_042767895.1 Penaeus vannamei
CTCAAGGAACCCTCAACTTATTTCCAGCTTCACAAATCCCTTAAACGCTTGCAAATGGTCGTTTCCTTGGGGAGGGGTCTGCTGTAGTGTGCATAGTTACAAAAAAAAAAAAAAAAAAAAAAAAAAAAAAAGATGATTAACATAGAAAAATAATTTAAACGTCTGGATACTATGGCTTTGCTTGTTATGTTCGATCCATCCCCAGATGACCACTACATATGGGCGATTTGTGAATATGCTGTACCACTCTGGCATCCGTCCATTACCAACTTTAAAAAATAAATGAGAACTTATTACACAATGCACTTTACTGCTTTCATCCCAAGAGGGAGAGGATTCTCGTCGCGGTGAGAAAGCTGCGGGCTATAGAGAAGGGGAAGCCCACCTGGAGAATCTCACCTGCACTGCTTCATTTTTTTCCTTTGTTTTTTATTGGTTTTTGTTTTGTTTAAACGACCACCTAAAAATAAAATGAATTACAAAAAGGAGAAACATAATCTAATTATTACTTTTCTCTCTCTCTCTAAAAACAATTAGGGATATTATACGCTATATTTTACATTGAAGATTTTATGAAATTATGTTTTTTGATTTACACCCTACATGCTTTTTTTCTCTCTTTTATTTCATGAAAATTTTATTCATCATTTGATACACAGAACTTTGAAAATATTTATATACATACGTACAATATATATGTACATATATATATATATATATATATATATATATATATATATATATATATATATATATGCACTCTATGGAAGATGGAATAAAGCATTAAGCCAGTGGGACGTTGTACGAGTGGTCCGGGGCGGCCGTCTTGCATTCACGTGCATTGGCGATCAGAGAGGTTATAATATTTATTCATATGCACATATATATACGTACACGTTTGTCCATTACATTATCTATCTATCTATCTATATGTATATACATACATATATATATATATATATATATATATATATATATATATATATATATATATATATATATATATATATGTATATATATATATATATATATATATATATATATATATATATATGTGTGTGTGTGTGTGTGTGTGTGTGTGTGTGTGTGTGTGTGTGTGTGTGTGTGTGTGTGTGTGTGTGTATACATGTATATATATATATATATATATATATATATATATATATATATATATATATATATATATATATATATATATATATATATATATATATATATATATATATATATATATATATATATATATATATATATATATATATATGTACATACATACATATATAAACATAAACATTTATATACGTATAAGTTTATACATTATATACATACCTATATATATATATATATATATATATATATATATATATATATATATATATATATGTGTGTGTGTGTGTGTGTGTGTGTGTGTGTGTGTGTGTGTGTGTGTGTTTATCTATATATATGTACTGTGTGTGTGCATATATATGCATATACATCAATAATCATAGACACATACGCACATACGTATCTATGTGTGTGAGTGTCTGTGTGGAAGTTTGTGTGTATGTGTGTTTATTAGTCTGTTTATATATCCGAGGATAATTGCATAAGTACATACACACATACATACATGAATATATACGTACATATACATAAATCGCTGATAATCGCCCACTTAAAAAAAAAAAAAAAAAAAAAAAAAAAAAAAAAAAAAAGCACCGCTATCATATTAGTCATTTCTGGATTTGACCATGAACTGCGAACTGCTATCAAATAAAGAGCGAGGTTTCAGCAATGACCTATGTATTCACCACCACTTTATTAAAATGAAGGAATGTGGAATATGACCATTGCTCCTTTATCATAGGTGAAGATATGAAACCCGATATGAAAATATTTTAATATTAATAAATTGATGCTGCAGTTATAATCCTCCTCTTCTCTTCAATATTTATGAACATTCCATAAATGTGACGGCTCGTGACTTAATTGCGGTTGCTCAGTGCCAAAGTAGTCTATGCCACTCTCTAACCTTATTCTTAACGACACTGGAATGTGACATGATTTACTCGCATAACGAGAGTATAAAATACAGAACCAAAGAAAAATGTAATCTTGATCAAGGAGAACATTAAACACATCGTTCATTATATTCTCTAAATTACAAAAATAATAGAACTATATCTGTTAATGGTAGTCCATGACTACATTATATATTTCATTAA
The DNA here is from genome assembly GCF_042767895.1 of Penaeus vannamei. Taxonomy (NCBI): domain Eukaryota; kingdom Metazoa; phylum Arthropoda; class Malacostraca; order Decapoda; family Penaeidae; genus Penaeus; species Penaeus vannamei. Next base: position 11,881,980 of record NC_091572.1, read on the forward strand.
ACTCCATTAAACTTTTTTTTACTTATTGTTTCTCCCCTGTTTTTATCAGAAATATTGATATTTATATCAATAGAATTTAGCAACCACCAATATTATTGTCAGAATCTTCGATTCTTCATTAATACTTTTCAGTAACTTTTTCATTCCTTGTTATTAGTAAAAGTATGAATATTACTATCGTACATAAGCTTTGTGGTTGTTGGTTATTATCATTTATTATAATATGTATTTTTATTATCATAATCATAATAATAAAAATGATAAGGATAATTGTGATTATTATTATCATTGTC
>NC_091572.1:11899772-11902272 GCF_042767895.1 Penaeus vannamei
ATTATTATTATTATTATTATTATTATTATTATTATTATTATTATTATTATTATTATTATTATTATTATTATTATTATCATCATTATTATTGTTATTATTTTTACTATTGTTGTTGTTGCTGTTGTTGTTGTTGTTGTTTCTGTTGTTATTGTTGTTATTATTATTATTATCATTATCATTATTATTTTATTGTGGTTTAGAAGAGATATCCTGTATTTTTATTATCATAATCATTAAAATAAAAATGATAAGGATAATTGTGATTATTATTATCATTGTCATTATTTTCAGTATCATAATTATCCTTTCCATACTCATTATGAATTTCATAATCATTATCATTTTCATAATCATTAGGATTGTCATTATCATTAAAATAATCGTAATTATTATTTTCATTATCATTAGCATCATCACTCTCATCATAGGTTAATATTATCATAAGATAAAAATAGTAACAAAAATATCACTATTATTATTATTATCTAGATAAAGATAATGATGACGACTATGATGATGATAATCTTAATGCTAATGATGATGATGATGATGGTGGTGGTGGTGGTGTTGGTGATGATGATTTTGTTTTTACTAAAATAATAATTATTTCTTTATTATCAGTGGTATTGCCATTATAATGAGGGATAGGTAACTGACAAAATCAATGCAATTTAACATTACTGACACCGAGAAAGACTCAACCATAGGTGCCCTAGGAGCACACTGCTGCAGATGTACACATGTGTGTGTGTGTGTGTGTGTGGTAAATGAGAGACAGACAGATTTTCCCTTTCTCTTTTTCTGTTTTTCTCCCTCTCCTTCCTTTCTTCTCTCTTTCACTCTCTCCATTTCTCGTTTCTTTCCTTCTCTTCCTACTTCCTCTATATTCAGTTCCGCCCTCTATCTCACCCTTTTTGTCTCTTCAAATACTGATGTATTGAACGATGTACAGGTACTAGTGACTGGCTAATGCTAATCTCCAGACTTTTTGAAGCAGGTAACGGAGACCTTAGCAGTTATAGGGAGAGTGGAAACGTCGTATATCAGCGACAAGTTCTCTTCATCTACTTAATGTTTTATACATGATTGAAATTAGCAGAAAAAAAACTGCCAGGCTTGCAAGCCTGAAGTAATGGCCATGTCTCGAACTGGTGAATCTCTCGAGGCTTTTGGTATTTAACCCTTCCTTTACGGAGCGCCACCCCCCTTCACTTTTCCTCTCAAATGTAGAATTTACATTCCCTAATATATCGACTCCAAATGATGCTATTAAAATAAGGTAAAATAGGTCAGTTTGTTCTCAAAATGACTTGATTTGATTGATTGATTTTTTCAAAATATCACATATACAACATATGTCTTGAGTCACATCTTAGAATTTGGTTATTCACCCTCCTGGGAACCACTTAGCTGTTGCCTTGACTTGAAAAAAGCAAACATGCATTTCCTCGCTAAACTGTTCGAAGTCGGATGCGTCTCCCTCTAGAAACGCCAAGAAAACTATGATCAGATTTGAACTCAAGATACAGGACACTCAGAATAACCGAAACAAATTATACATATTGTTTCATAACTCGTCACCAAGTATTGACTTCGTATTTCAATATAAGCCACACACACACACACACACACACACAATGATGAATCATCTTTAAATCTGTAATGAAGCATATAACGTTGCATGACTTTTGTTTATTGAATAAGTGTTCGGTTCTGACGAAGAGAATGAAAATATATCACTCTAATAAATCCATTAGCCCCTACTAGATGCTGCAGCTACGAGAATTATTTACAAAGGTCTCTTACACTATTTTTGTTTGATGCTCAAAGCATTTAGCATTTTTCGTGTTTCACGAGATATTATTGAAACTTATTGTCTCCAAAGAAGGGGGAAATGGCACCTCACGGCTATAGGTGTTGCCATTTCGACAAACAAACGATTCCAGTATATCGCATTTGAAGAATATCCCAATTAAAATCTAACGAAAACTAATATTACATGTTTTGTTAACAATTATTTGAGGAAAACAAGAGAACAAATAGCTTATTTACTTTTAAAAAATACTAATACAATCGCTGGTGATGTATATTCGACCAATCACACTCTTTGTTACAAACTTCCTTGGGTTTTAGCCTCATTCACAAAAAAATGCAATTTACATTATGTTTATTTCGATTTTTTTTTCCAGATGTACAGAAGTGGGACCCAGCAAGTGTACTGAAATACAATTCCGCAAATGTACGTGGGGTTATATCATCGAATATTAGAGCATAAATGCAGATTATTTTGTACTGGGCTTCCGCTGTAGACCATCCTTTTTCCAAAGCAGATTTTAATATATTTACCTCCAACTCCTCCTGCCAAGATCTCATTATCTCGGAATCTTTGTTTATTCGTAAGATGAAACCCGAACAACTAAAGCAACCACATTGTTTACAAACTAGCTGTTTTTACACCTGGCTATCACCCATATTGGTTAGTTTTTTTAATCACCAACCT
>NC_091572.1:11937272-11942672 GCF_042767895.1 Penaeus vannamei
TGCTAGACGTTATAATGAGGTTTGTACCCAGCAAAACTTTTAAATCTCGTCCACATGACAAAGCACGGTTAAATTAACGATGTCACCTGATTAATAGGGACACACCAAGACACTGCACTAAAATTCAAATTCAAAATACTTTATTCCATTTATGATAATGGTTACTTTTATTACGTATATAGTGTTATAACAGTACATATAAATTCAAGTTAAACATAGAATCAATGGTGGTACATACAAGTCTTGTCTGTTCTCATATTTTGAAGCCTGATGCCACTGGTGATTTAAGAGATGTTCCTTTAATTTCTTTTTTAATGTATTTGAGCTCTGAATATTTCTTATACTGCAAGGAAGGTGGTTCCTGATCATGGGGCCACGTGTTAGTGTCTGCCGTACTCCTATGTCTATCTTTTGACAGAAACGGAGTTCACTTGTCTAGTTTGGACACAGGTTGTATTACCTACAGTTGGAAGGGTTAAAAGCCATTTTGGATAAATATCTTGGATTATTTTATGAATTAGAATGCATCATAGTTGCATTTGTACTGAACTTTCAGCCAACTTAGTTTCTTTATGTGTGGGGTTACGTGGTCATATTTCTGTACGTTGCCAAGTGCTACTCTGGCAGCAAAGATTCAATTTTGAATTTTCTGAATTTGGCCTTTGTTGTACACCAAATGTTTGAACAATAGTTGATTGTACTGAAAACTAGTGTTTGTATAAGATATTCTAGTTTCAGCAGGAATTCTATTTTTATTAAGGGTTAGGTAAATTAGTGTGCCCATTACTTTTCTCTGAATGTCGACGTGGTTCTCAAATGTCATATATCTGTCAATGAGAACGACTAGAATTTTACAGAAGTGCTCTGTCTAATGTAGCTTTTTCCAAATTTTATGGTAGTGTACAGGAATTTTGCCATGTTTTGGTGACTACCTGTGAAGCTACAATATGTTTTATCTGTAGTGATCTTGAGGCCATTTATGTCGAAGTATCCTTTTACGTGTGGAATTGTCTCCTGGGTCTTTTTTTTATTAGTTCATCTAAGTTATTAACAGATTTACTAGGTAAAATTTAAAAATCATCGGCGTACTGAACAAGAGGGCAATTTTGGGCTATGATTGATAGATTATATAAAAATATTGGGATCAGTTTTGTTGATATATTCGCGCGAATTTTGACTAATTGGGCTCTATTACATAGATAACTTCTGAACCAATACGTGCGAATTTTGTGATTTATTAGTTTACTAATGAGGTCATGTCTCTAAAAATGTCAGTTAGTCAGCTATGATTTTTTCGAGAACCTTAGACATTGCAGGAAGTCTGATGATAGGGCGATATTTATTAACTTCACCTGTGTCTCCGGATTTGAAAACTGGTGTTATTATGCCATGTTTCCAAAGCGATGGGAAGTCACCGGTGACTAAAGATGTACTAATATATAATGATAACAGTAAGATAATATGCCATAGCAGGTAGACTGTCTCTGATGAAATAAAAAGCAATGCCATCCGCTCTTACAGTACTTGTTTCATGCAGTTCTACTGTCAGGATTATTACTTCTATTTAACAGGTTGTGGTCTGAAAATATTGGCTGAGTGCCTCATTCTACCTGTATAATGTTGTGATATGGAAGTATTTGTTTGTTCATAACTGAGATGTCCAATTTTAGCGAACTCATTATGAAAGTCATTGCACTAATTTTAGAATTCAGATTAATATATGTATGATGTTTTTTGTTTAATACAAGTGTTTCTGGTCTCAGAATCACACGAATAGGGTGGAGTAGACCCTATTTTTTTACCTAAAAAAAGGTCAATTTACTCAAATTTGCTGTATTCCGGTGTCTTTTAGGTTATCAAAGGCCATTCTCAGGCGCTTTGATAAGGTTTCGCCTATTCCCAAGGGCTCACTACAGTCTTCACCTATCAACTATAGGCCCCTTTCAATACTACACCAATTTATTTAAAGTTTAGCAACGTCTTTCAAGTCGAAGGAAATGATTGAGAGTCATTCTAGAACGCAGTTCCCTTAGCAACAGAGTCCGCTTTAATGGAGTCTTAGATAATATCAAGCTCAGGTTTAAACTTTGATTCAAAGCTTACATTTAAATTGTAAATTAGGAATATGGCTTGGGCAGTTTCATCTAAGATAGGCATCATTCTCTAGAACAAGAAGATTAATGAAGATAACATTACTCATAGATGCTTCTTTTCTTTCATTCTGCCTCATTTTGAGTATTGTTCTCCTATGCAGTTATCTGCTGCAGTCACACATTATTACTTGATCGTTCTTTAAATTCCATTAAATTTCCCCTGTCTGACTTAGATTTGAACACTGGACATCGGAGGGATGTTGGGGCTCTATCAGTCTTATACAAGAGTGTAACCGATAATTCTCTCCCCTTCCAAAAGATTTTCCTGATTTTTATCAATCTGCAAGAGTTTCCAGAAATTCTATAACCCGCAAATCAAAGACATTTGACGCAAGTTAGTCGTCAACATCTCAGTTTTTTATGATTTTATACTGCTATTCGTAGGCTTTGGAATAGATTGCCTTTAAAGATTGTAACTTCTCCGACCCTTCATAAGTAAAAAAAAAAAAAAAAAAAAAAAAAAAAAAAAGCTGATATGCTTTTATGACATAAATAGCTTATGGTTTTCTATCTTTTCTTTCTTAGCTGTTTTTTGACCTGAATTGACACGTTTGGTGGCATAATTCAGTGTGGATCCTTATATGGCTTACTATAATGATAATATCTGCCTGTCTCTCTCTCTGTCTATATATATATATGTGTGTGTGTGTGTGTGTGTGTGTGTGTGTGTGTGTGTGTGTGTGTGTGTGTGTGTGTGTGTGTGTGTGTGTGTGTGTGTGTGTCTGTATATATATTCCTATCTTCTTTTCTCTCTTTTTATTACCTCCGCCAAGGAGGTAATGTTTTGGGTAGCATTGATTAGTTAGTAAATTAGTTTGTTAGTTGGTGTGCATGGTAATTCAAAAAGTTTTTAACTGATTTTCATTTTCTTTCTTTCTTTTTTACCAGGGGTGTGTCGTAGCCCAACTTAGATGCTGTTAGCGTTGCGAGATAGGAGTAAATTATTATTATTATTATTATTATTATTATTATTATTATTGTCAGTATCATGATTATTATTATAATTGTTACTATTGATGTAAGTTTTCAAATGAATATTTCATATTGTATCAGTGACCCTATTGCCTTGGCGGGGAAAGCGCTCACTGAGTGCTTCGTTGTAGTTGTTATTATTATTATTATTATTGTTGTTGTTGTTGTTGTTGTTGTTGTTGTTGTTGTTGTTATTATTAGTATTGTTATGATTGTTATTATTATAATTATTATAATTATTATAATTATCATCATCATCATCATCATCATCATCATCATCATTGTTATTTTTATTAACATTATTATCATGTCTTACATAGTTTTAGATGGTGTTTGCAGGGGTAAATAATTTTTTGGGTGGATCCCACTACAGAGAATCAACTGTCGACGTTCACACAAATGGGAAACCCATTACCTCCCTGATAATTCTTAAAGCCTTTTGTAAGGATTCGATGTCAGCTTCACATCTTAGCGCGCCTATGGCCCCTTTCAGCTTGTCTGTAAACGCCTAAGCGCTCCTCTTACCACAGGTAATATTATTGCCTTCTTTACCTCCTTTATTTCTCTTTTCTCTCTCAAGTTACCATTCTCGTGTCAAAGGACATGTCACATCAATAACATATCACGCATTTGTTTCTTTTTAGATTAGTATATCTGGTTTGTTGTAACGTCCCATAAGATCTTTACTGGCTGGTTTTGAAGATCTTTCTTAGTCGTGGTCATAAGATTTATCGACATACTCAAGCCCGTGTTTCTTGCATAACTTCCATTGGAAAATAGCGGCCACTTTTTCATACCATTTCTTTTTAAATTCATTCTGAGCCAAGCACTTGTAATGTAAAACAATATGATTCATCATTAACATTGATATTATTATAATTGTTAATGTTATCATTCTTATTATCATTATTATTATTTTAATTCTTATCATTATTATTGTTTTATTAGTATTATCATCCACTTTATCGATAGTAGTAGTATTACCGTTATTTTTATTATTATTATTAACTCCGCCAAGGAGGTTACGTTTTTGTAGCATTTGTTAGGTAGTTGGTTAATTAGGTAGCAGGATCATTCAAACCGTTTTTAACAGGTTTTGTGATTTTTTTTTACCATAGGTATGTCTGCCAGACTTAAAGGCCATTAAATTTTGTTGGTGATTCAGATCATGATCTGGATCCAGGATTTTTTTAAAGAATTCATTAGCATCGCGAGAGAGGGAAACACGGACGTGTATTTGAGAAAGAAGGGATTTATTGTAACTCTTCAAGTGTGAATATTCTTATTGGCTCAGTGGCAGAGGTAAGCACTCTCTGAGTGCTTCTAGTTATTACTACCATTATTATTACTATTACCATTATTACTACTACTACTACTACTACTATTACTATCATTGTTACCATCATTTTTTATTATCATCATTGTTATCATCATCATAATCATCATTCTGATTGCTATTATTGCTATTGTTATTGAATGTTTCATTATGCTCATCATCATCATAATGAACCTCAACATTATTATCTTTACTGATGGCATTTGTAATTCTAGCATTAACACTAAAAGTAGAAGCAGTAGTAAAAGGATATTTTTTATCATAATGATAACAATTGCTGTTACCATTATCGAGGCCAAAATTACCCTCTCATAACAGCAATTACCATTACCCTCCACCATCATCATAGTTTATTTATTTTTTTTCATTCACATAGTCATTGCTAGTATTATTGCCGTCATGGGTGTCTTTATTGTCACGACGATTTATGTCTCCTTTCTTTTCGTTGGGAGTGTATGACCAAATCATTCTTTGAGGTCCCCCCCCCCCACTCTCTCTGCCCTGCCTATCTGCAAACATTGTTTGGTTACGTATAAAGTCCAGCACATGCATATACTTTCCATCAGCTAAATTTACCCTCGCATTCCTCTCTCTATAATAATTTGACTCTCCTTCAAATCTCCTTTATCTCCTCCCCATCTCTCTTCTTTCTTCTTAAATCCAATCCGGAATATCAAGTGTTTCCTATTCTATTTTCAGCACTGGTATGAATTTCGCACTTTCTCAGGTAGCAGCTTGGGAGTAAAACACTTTTAAGGTCAGTGGGAATGCGATCTTATTTTACTTTATTTCACATAGCTACATGGAACTACCTATGCTCTGGTTAAGTTTCAACATATGGCGATATATTTGTAGCCTTAAGTCAAGTTTAAGAAATATGTAAATAAGATTCAGCATCCTAAACTCTTATATGACTACTCATTCGTTATATGACGTTAC
>NC_091572.1:11953172-11963286 GCF_042767895.1 Penaeus vannamei
AAAAAGCAGGAGCTAGCCAAAAAGCGTCCCGACTTTGTCCCTGCGCCCCCAGGCACCTATGTCTGGGATCAAAATAAAAGAGAAAAGACTCCCCGACCTCCTAAGAGGAAGGAGTCGCCCCCATAGCCAAAACTGGATACCTCTAACAGTGAGGAATTCCCCAAGCTTGCTAGTGGCAAAACTACAAAAAGAACCAAAGGGAAAAAGGTTCAAAGACCACTGCAAAGGTCCCCCCAGTAGAGGATAATCATTTCTTTGACGACATAGATATGACTCTCCTGTTGAGTGCTGTAGTTTCTGCAGTAGCAACAGCCTTGGGGAGGACCAGTGAGGAGGCGGAGAAAGCAGTGCAGGTCGCCATGACGGCTATGACTTCCTTCTGAAGGGAAGGAAGCTAGAAGCCTCCAAACCGAAAACGAGCAGCACTCCCCTCCCTAAATCCTCGGATGGCAGGCTAGCTTCGGGAGAAGCATTACGTGAAACCCCAGCTAGTCTGTCAGGACAGGCTGAAACTGTGCAGCAGAAGCCCCCACTGAAGAATCATCATAAACTGGGTCCCAAGCCACATAGGCATACAAGGGAAAGAACTTGCTGATAAACTAGCCGAAAAGGGCAGGGGTATGCCCCCTTCCTCCATGATCGTTAAACCTAGCCGAAGGGGACTAAGCCAAGGTACCAAAGCTGCAGCGTGTGCGGTCCTCTGGGGAGCACATAGAGAAAACATCACAAAATCGCTCGCTGCCAAGTGGTACTCAGATGCTTCAGGCTATGAGCCACTTGCCCTTCCTCCAAACACAAAAAGAGGTACCGAAGTCATACTATTCAGACTAAGACTAGGTTACCAATGTGCTTGCAAATTATTGACAATGAGACTGCCAGGTTATGCAAACACTGCGGCGAGCCTAACGCCACCCTGTTACATTACTTGCAGAATTGTGTACACACACAATTTCTGAGGCAGGGACCACCCAGCACAGCCGCCGGGCTGGTAAAACGGGTTTGCAACATGCTTTCCTCGTGGCAACTGGATCGCTTGCTTGCAATCCAGCCACCGCGATTGGCATGCAGTTGAAAGAAAACATCTGAGTTAACTAGAATTAGTTATCACAGGCCGGGCCACTCCAGAGAAAAGGCCCGGGCGAAGCATGACTTCGCAAACCTAACTGAACTGAACTGAACTGGCCGAGTTCAGCACTCATGATCCTCCAGCAGAGCAAGACACAGCAAGCAGCAACAAGGCCTACCCAGGCCTTAGCCGTCGGGGGAGCCGCCCCGTCGATGTCCAGCACACCAGCCACACCTGTGGGCACTCACACCCACACTCAAGAGCTCCTTAAAGAGATGATTAACACCAGTCCATGGCGGATACCAATCCATTGCCATACTGGTGACTTTCCGGAGTGACACAAATACCCAGCCTTCTGGAGTATCACGACTACCGGTCGCTCGCTTATCTCCCTCACTGGAGGGGGAGTACCTGTAGCCGACCCCCGCAGTCTGCAGCGCGGCATACTTCCCCCAGGTTGGGTCCAGGTCCACAGCCTGTCCTCTCGCCCTCACCATCAGCAGCTTCTCGACGACGCATACCGAGACCTGATTGGTTGACCACGGACACCTCACGGCTTGCCTATTGGACCGCAGGCTCCCCTCGTACCCAGGTGGCTGACACAGCTCAGACCCACTTAAGTTCCGGCACCCGGAATTGTCCTGGTTAATTTTGGTTACTAACCCTTTTCTAATACTGTTTTTCTTTAAAAGTGAAAACGCAACCAATTATCCTCAAATTGGATGATCTTTCTACCAATTTGTCATTTCGTACAAGGAAAGAGTATTTCAGAATCACCATGAAAACATGCCAGATATCACATGATTAGACATGAATTGGCAAACGAGAGAACAGAAATTATAGATATGACAAAGAAAGGTAGAACACAACATGGTATACCCACTCCCTCAGAATCAGCATGAAAACATACAAGATGCCAGATATAAATCCTTAAAGTGAGTAAATTTATTTCTCTTTCTCTTTCCCTCCCCCCTTCTCCTCTTCCTCCCTCTCTCATATTCTCATTCTCTTTCCCTTTCTTTCTCTTTATCAATCTCTCTCCCTTTTTTTCTTAATTATTATTTTCTCTCTCTCTCTTTATTATACTCTATCTCTTTATTTCTCTTTCTCTTTTTTCGTTCTTTCACTCACTCACTCCCTTTCTGACATACTATCTTTCTCTCACTCCCTTTCTCTATTTACCCCCCCCCCTCTCTCTCTCTCTCGCATTCTCACTATCTATTTCTCCACCCTCTCATTTTCTCACTCACTCTCTCTCTTGCTCTCCCTTCCTCCCTCCTCCCAACTTCCTCTCCCTCGCCCCTCCCCCTCCCCCTGTCTCTTTCTTTATTCCTATCTTCTTTCTTTTTTGCCTTTCTCTCTCTCTCTCTCACTTCCACTCATTATCTGTCTCTTCCCTTGCCCTCTCCTACCCTCCCCCCTCCCCCCTCTCTCTGTCTCTCTGTATGTGTGTGTCTGTGTGACTCACACTCTTTCCCCCTCCCCCCCCCTCTCTCTCTCTTTATTTATCTCTCTCTCTCTCTCTCTCTCTCTCTCTCTCTCTCTCTCTCTCTCTCTCTCTCTCTCTCTCTCTCTCTCTCTCTCTCTCTCTCTTTATTTCTCTCTCTTTCCTTCCTTCAGTCTCTCTTTCTCTCTCTGTGGCTTTCTTTCTCTTTTTGTGGCTCTCTTTCTCTCGCTGTTTCTCTCTATCTATCTATCTATCTATCTCTTTGCGACTCTCTTTCTCTCTCTCTCCTTCCCTCCCTCCCTCTCTCCATCTTTCTATCCCTCTCTCTCTTACTCATTCTCTCACTACCTTTTTTCTGTCTCTGCAGCCCCTCTTCTTTCTCTCTCTCTTCCCCCTCTTTTTCTATCCCTCTCCCTTCTCTCTCTTTCTCTTCTTTCATTCCTTCCCCCTCTCTTTCTTTCTTTCAATCTCTCACTCATCTTTTTATCTATCTCTCTTTCTCTCTATCTTTATTTTTTGCACTCACTCTCTCAGTCACTCCTTCCACCGCTCTCTCTTTCTCTCTGTGACTATCCCTCTTTATTTCTTTCTGTCTCTTTGTCTTTTTTTCCTTTCACTCTCTTTTTGCTTTCTTTCTCTCTCCTACTTACCATTTCACTCACTTCCTCTCGCTATCTCTCCCTCCCCCCTCTTTTTTATTCTTTCACTCACTCTCCCAATCACTCCCACCCCCTTCTCTCTCTCTCGCTCTTTCTCTTTCTCTCTTTGCGATTCTCTTTCTCTCTCTCCTTTCCTCCCTCCCTCACTCTTTCTTTCTCTCTACCCCTCTCTGTCTCTACCGCCCCCTTCTTTCTTTCTCTCTCTTTCAGCCTCTCTCTCCCTCTCACACTTGCAAGGTTTGCTGTCAAGGGAAGCCCGAAAATCATCCAGCCCAAGTGGTGGATGGCGGCATAGGGCCTAAAGAAAGGAGGGAGGGGGCCCGTTAACTTCCCCTATGTGGAGACGTAGTGTCCCATACCCCAAGCACATATCCCTTAAGAAAATAGGTCTGGCTATGTGTTGTTCTTGGCTTCTTCGTGAATTCGTGAATTCATAAAAATCAACACCATTGACAGCCAATAAAAAAAACACTGAACATTAAGAAAATAAATAAGAAATAAAAGTTCAAATGTCCCCTCGTCCTAAAGGGACAGGTGAACATTAAAAGGGGGCATCCCTGGCTGGTGCTGGCCAGTACAAATTAACCGTTAGGGCTGTGAATAGTAATTGTAATCAACACGTCCAGCAATATCCTAACTGGCATGCAAAAGAGTCAGATACAACCTTTTCTTGTAGTTCCAGCGACGCCACAGTAACGGGTAATCCAGGGGTAAGCACACAAACAGAGTCCAGAGACAACTCCCGTACAGGCTTTTCTGGGGCTGTATTTGTACAGTCGGGCCACGTCATTGTGGCATCAGTTATTTCAACAAAATAGAATATAATAATTTATAAACATATCTTGCAACAATAAATAAAAATGAACAATCAATAAAGGTAGAAAAAGGTAAAAGAAACACTGGTACAAACTTCACACTAAAGAATATAAGAAAATTATTAGTTGACTAAAATCCCCGTTAACAAATTCAGTAAAATAACACATTTAATAATTAAAAGAAACACCAGAACAAAGAAAAAAACATACAATAGTAAAAAGGGTTACTCAAGTCTCCTGTATGGGCTTCCATTAATTAATATAATCCATAATTAAGCAGGTGACGTGGCAGGTCGTGAACGTAAAAGAAAAATATTCAAAAATTCATAAAACAAGTAGCCAGGATATAAAGCAAAATATAATAATTATTAAAATATTTTTTTAAAAGTTAAACTTATAAACAACTTAAAACAAAATGAAAAGTTTCTAAGATACGTCAAAGGGGGGGGGGGGGATTATGAAAATAGTTTCTTAAAAAAAAAGATTAAAATAATAAACATATAAAAATGATAAATATTTAGGCTCTTATCTAGTTTAAAAAGGAGACTTCACTTTAAGTAAGGGCCGATGAAATCTCGCAAAAGGATAAATATAAAAAAAGACTTGCCACCTGGCTTATTCGGCCACTCAGGGATTCGAAGGATTCGAAGCCGAAGAAGGAAACTCGAAAACAACAATCACTAATATGTTTCATTTAACATATATACATCATTCTTAGGGCAGCAATGTAAGCGAGGTGTAGCGTGTGTGTGTGTGAGAGGTTCTAAGAGCTCTCTTGTTTTATACTTTTTGTACTTTGAAGTACAAGGTGGTGTCAGTGATACCCGGTGTGGCTGTTCTCTTTATTGCTAAGAGTTACAACACATACACAAGAATAAGGATACACGAAGAACGGCGCTGGGTGGATTCCCCCGGCTGGAGAGGTCGCTGAGGGTGTGAGACTGGGTCAAGATTGGCCTCCCTGTTATCCGGCCAGAGGGAGCGCTAGGGGCGCAAACAGGCGTGGGTGAAGCGAGGGGCAGTGAGATCTAGATGTGGACACACGTGGGAATTAGGTATTACATGTATTGTACCTTTAAACCGCTCGGCCACCACCTGAACCTCGTCCTCGTGGCGTCCTCTGAATCACTTCAAGGGTGACCTAACATCGTACCCCATCTGCTGGTCGTCTCGTCGCGTTCCTGTTCTCGGCTGTCCTCGTGCATCTCCTCGTTGTCGGCCTCTCCTTCTTGGTCCTTGGTGCATCCATCCGTCATCGACGTCCACACGTCCTCGAAGGTTTCGCCTAGGTCCTCCTTGACTTCGGTTCGTCCAGTCGCCCTCGTAGTCCTTATCCAGGTGGTACTCGGCGGCGTCATCGTCCACACGTCCTCGCAGATTCGTCCAAGTCCTTTTCGACTGCGGCTCGTACTGACGTCCTCGTAGCCTGCACGTCAGGGTCTACGGCGTCCTGGGCAGGGGCGTCCTTTCGTCTGAGGGCGTCTTACTCTTGCGCTGGGGAGCTCCTGGAGTTTCACCGATCTACGGGTGTCCAGGCAGACGGCTTTTCATAGCATCATGGGACCTGCTCTGACGAGTTCCTGGTTCTTCACTGGATCTACGGGAGTACTGACAGGTGGCGCCCGTCCACTTGATCTGGGCGGCATAATACCTGCAATTTCGCGAGTCCTCGTCCTTTGGCCTGCGGCGATCTTCTGGCGATGTTCGTCTCACGGCATTGCAAGGCAATCGTGCTGCAGTTAGATCTCCTTTGATGCCATGTCGGATATACACGTCCATATATATACATTATGAACCAGTTTATACATGTAAGGGCCAAGATAGTAAGAGAAAAAAACAACAACAGAAAGGGAGGGATGTTAATTAAATGCTGTTAGCCGTTATTTTTATGCTAATTTGCAGTTTTTAATGATTTTTTTCATTTATTTTCGTTTTTTTTTTTTTTTTTTTTTTACTTTATATTTTTCAGGAAGAGAAATAAATGAGGGAGAGCTGAGTAGCAGTTCTTACGAACTTGCTTGAGCTACTAGCCATCTCAGATAGACATGAGAATAGATGAGGGAAATGACATCGGCATCCGCAAGGATAACTTGAATCGATTGTCATTTCATAGGTAAGGAAAAAATGTATTGTGCATCATTTCCACCAATCACGATCAGCAACGTCAACAAGGCAAAAGAATAGCCTTGGACCATGACACAGCAAATCCTATACATGAAGATTTTACTTAACAGTGTTCTGTTGAACTGCGTGGAAGAGTGTGTGAAATGATTGCGAGTATGTTTACTCATCACAGCAACATTGCGGGTAAAAGAGATAACCTGCAATTATGCACAGCAAATCCTATAATTGAAGATTTGACTTTACAGTGCCTGTCTGCGTGAATGAGTGTGTGTATGTAATTATGAGTGTGAAGAGAAAGCGAGCTCACACGAAGATGGATCACAAACACGAATGAATGGTGACATGAAATTTCTTTTGCAAGCTTCCGCAATGCAAGCATCCCAGTTCAGAAATGTTTTTTTTTTTTTTGCGTTATCCCCGATTATTTAATCGTACTTACGGACGCAACAAAATCTGATAAACTGAGGAAATAATATCTCGCCTACGCATGTGAGAGCTAGATTTCATCGACAGAGGGTCCCTTGTGCCAAAATTATCTGAACAAATGAAGTGACTATATGAGACTCGAATTTTATTGTTAGTCTTACTCTACAATCTGTGAATGGCGCACGCAGATATCAACTACGAATCACACGACTGTCGGAATTTTCCGGACATGCCAGCGGTAAAGAAAGGGAGAAGGTTGGTTTTACTAAGCGAATTAATTCCAGCTTAAACCCTAGTCCCTTTATAATCAGACGTTAATACAGGTCACACCGACTCAATATGCCGAACGAATGAGTTATGCTTCGGTTTTCTACCTACTCTCAAACGTCGGGTGCGCAAAATCATTACGAAACCCCATGCATTATTGCACGATGAAAGGGGAAGATTTTTACGCTTTATTAATTAAAATGAATTTAGAAATATTTGCGATCAAGCTATTATTCTTTGCACCCAAGAATTGTCACCGTATAGCGTTGAAGGCCTAATTACAGGTCCCTGCCCTCCACGACCGGATGAAAGGGAAGTGAGGTCAGCCGGGGTGGGGACGTGTGGGTTAACTGTTTATTACAAAGAATTAAATGATATGCGCGTTCGTGAGTGCGAATGCTGAAATCAGTAAAAGAATAAAATGAACCAAAGATTCCAACAATGAGTGAAATTCACAATCAATTATCGAAATTCGTACAAGAAGAGAAGGAATACACAGAATTCGTAAATGATCGCAAATTACAAAAAGAAAATTCTCAGCTTGAGAGAAAATCACGAACTTGAGTTGAATTTTGTTGTCGTTGAAACAATATAAATCAATCTCTAAATGCGAGAAAATTAATTATTTAAAGAACGATATTCAATGTTTGTGACCTGGATCTGACACATCCTGAGGAAGTGTCTCAGGTCCCGGTGATTGATAAACTGTGAGTGTTGCCATTATGCTGTTAAATTTCCACTATTAGCACTTTCCACCAGCAAAACCAACGTGGGAACGGTTCGCTTAACGCATATATGGGGGAAGAAGAAAGGAAAAAGAAAAGATTTGACCCATACATGTACTCACGTGGTTTTGTATCCTGGTTCTACATATCACGATGTTTTTTATAGGCGAGCGGTCCTAATTCTTCGGAGTCTTGCGTTCGGTTCCAAGCCAAAAGGTCGAAACAACCACCGTATGCCACCACTGTGAGAGGTTCTAAGAGCTCTCATTTTATACTGTTCTTTGAAGTACAAGGTGGTGTCAGTGATACCCGGTGTGGCTGTTCTCTTTATTGCTAAGAGTTACAACACATACACAAGAATAACGATACACGAAGAACGGCGCTGGGTGGACTCCCCAGGCTGGAGAGCCGGGAGGGCAACTCAGGTCAGAAGCGGTCACTGAGAAGGTCGCTGAGGGTGTGAGACTGGGTCAAGATTAGCCTCCCTTTTATCCGGCCAGAGGGGGCGCTAGGGGCGCAAACAGGCTTGGGTGAAGCGAGGGGCAGTGAGCGTGGGTCACGCATATGGCGTCCCTGCCACACCACGAGGTCTAGATGTGGACACACGTGGGAAGTAGGTATTGCATGTATTGTACCTTTATAGTGTGGGCGGGAATCATCTCCAGCGTGTTTGAGCGCCGCCCGCTGGATTACCCAAGGTTCGGAGCATGATTCGGGACCAAGGATCGAGGGTATCAAGGGGACAGGTAGGGTACTAGGGTGGAGGATAGGGGGTAGGTACACGGGCGTAAGATTAAGAAAAGGAACGAAAAGGAAAGAAATAGGGAAAAGAACGAAAGGGGAAATATAAGCGAAAGACAAGAGATGGAAACGAAAGAAATGAGTAAGATTAAAGAAAAGGGGAAAATAGAAAACGAGGAGATAAGCATAGAGGGGAAAGAATAGACAGGAAAAGAAGAAAACGAGGATAGATGAGAGTGAACGAAAGAAACGAAAGGGGAAGGAATAATAGAAAACGAAGGAACGTAGGTAGAAAGACGAAAGAGAATGAAATAAAACAGAACACAGGTTTCAGAGAAAAGTAAAATGAGGGAAGAGAGGGCGATGGGAGGAAGGATAGGAGTGGAAAAGGGGAAAAGGAAGAGAGAGAGAGAGAGGAAGGGAGGGAAGGAGTAGAAAAGGGGAAAAGGAGAGGGAGAGAGAGAGAGAGAGAGGAAGGGAGTAGAAAAGGGGAAAAGGAAAGAGAGAGGAAGGAAAGGAGTAGAAAAGGGGAAGAGGAATAGAGGTAAGACGAGGGGGGGAGCTAAGGGAAACAAGGGTAAGGAGGATGATAAAGGAGGGAGAAAGCAGGAGGCATGGTACAGGATGGAGGAACGGGGGGGGGGGGGGGAGTCGGAGACCTCACACACTACCTCTCTCTATCTCTCCCTCCCCCTCCCTTCTCTTTCTTTCTCTATCTCTTTCCCCTCTCACAACCTCTCTGTCTCTACCTCCCGTATTTCTATCCTTCTCTCTCTCTCTACATTTTGCTCGTCTCCCTTCATCCCTACACCCCTCTCCCTCTCGCTCCCTCTCTCCATCGCTGCCTCTCCCATCACCTTCCCTTTCCCTTTCTATCTATTACTCCACCCTCTCTTTCTCTTCCTTCCTTCCTCCCTCCCTCTCTGCCTGTCACTCCCTCCCCTCACTCCCACTTTCTTCCACTCTCCTATTCGTTTTCTAACTCATTCTCTCGCTCTCTGACTAGCCCTCTCCTCTCATTCTATTTCTTTCCCTCCTTTATGGCCAATGAATGGCCATAAAGGAACGGCGGTTTGGTTCTCTTGAACGCATACAGTTCTACGAACCTGGAGGTTGTAATAATGCAGTTGTTGTTACTGTGGTGTAGAACTCATCAAAATATCCACGCATGAATTTTAAAAACATTTTACAGTGCATCAGTCATCCAAATCAAATATTGGTATATCAGGTTCATTATTTTCTCACAATAAAGTATCGATGATGCTGCATCGGCGACACATGTATTGGTATCGCTTTAACTGTCTTCGAAGAATCGATGTATCGGAATTGTTTTAGTCAAATTTCTCGTATTGATGCATTGATATCGCCTTAGACAGTTAGTTCTGTGTATCTATACCTATAACTGAATAAAACACAGCATGATTTCTACTTATTGAAACACTGGTTTCGGCGAAAAATCTAATTTCATTAGTTCGTTTAGCTGCTACAAGGTGGTGTAGCTCCGAGAAGTAGTTGATAAATTCTCAACGAATTTGCATATTTCTGTTTGGTTTAGCTGTCATACATAGTTGTTTGAAGTATGAGGCGTTTTCTAGGTTCAAGAAGTCATGCAAAATATCATTGTTAATTATTTTCTTTAAATAAGGGGGAAATACCACCTTACCTCCATAGCTTTTGCCATTTCGATAAACGATTCCAAAAAGTCACATTTGAAAAGTATTCCACTACAAAACCAAGGACTACTAATACTGCATGTTATGCAATCACTTATTTGAAGAGAAAGCAATATGAAATGGCTTACTTCGTTTCTAAAATTAGATATTATTATACATATTGGTTATTTC
>NC_091572.1:11968786-11981286 GCF_042767895.1 Penaeus vannamei
CTGGACGAGAGGGGAACTGACCGCCATACTTGTAAGTGGTGTGGGGAGCAAAACCTTGTACGATGGGTTTATCCCAGTGAAGTTCACCGACGGGATCCAAGTAATTAGATAGACGTTCGGCATCAAAGCGAACTGTAAGTTGATGATGTACCCAGAAGAAGTTCTCTCCTTTGCGGTCCAGATGATGACTGTAACTGTCTTGCCACCAGAATGGGAATTCCATGTGCCAGGTAACGTGGTGAGTGTTCATTCCAATGTCCTCTCCGAAATAGGCTACTCTCTGTTCAGGATTCTTCTTTGTTCCAGTAAAGGAAGACTGGAATTTACCAGGGGTCTGTGTCTGCTTGGCACGATACGCTGCTTCAATGACTTCACTGTTTGTAAAGAGATGAGGTGTGACCTCATAGAGTGGAGGAAGTACAACGTGTTCAGCCAGAGGTGAGTGGATGACTGCAACATACAGGGCATAGACAAACTCTCCTTCATTCATACGCTGACGGAAGTAGGCAGCGTTGCTGACAAATGTATCCCAATCCTTGCAGTGAATGAAAACGTCGAAAAGCATGAGTGCTTCCTGACGTTGTCTTGGGTTGAAGAGAGAGAACCAGTGCTTCTGTTCGAGAAGTCTGTGATCCTTCAGGTCTCTCATAAGTTTCTGTACAGCTGCACCATCATCACTGTAGTGGGATAAATCGGCTTCCGGGTCAAAGGAATCAGCCTTAGCTTTTAGATTAGAGTCACGGATTTCCCCATAGATCTTGTGAAGCAGGAAGTTGACGTCATGCTGTTTCTGGGCATCTGACACGCCTAGAAGAAGAGAGATATAATTCACCCTTTCACGCCTGGTAAACATTAGTATGCATGTACCCTTAGTTACTTTTTGTACATGAATGGAATGTAATTTACTTCATGGTACAGCAATACGTTAGGAAAAGATTACAGAAGTTAGATCAATGAAGGAAACTAAACTGGAAGCGACGCTAAAATATATTTAGTGAAGAGGAGACAAATTAAATGAGAGAGAAAGTAAACAATTAAGTCGAAGGTGAAGTGGATAAAACGTGGCAAAGTAAAGAAGTAAATATAGAATAGAAAGCAAAAGAGAAAAGAGAAATAAGCAGAAAGAGAGAGAGAGAGGCAGAAAAAAAAAAGAATAGTAAGTGAAAAAAGGAAATAGCTGGTTAGAAACGATATGTGACAGAACACAGCTTCATGGTTTATGTACGCGTAAAACTAACCTGCACCATCCGCCTGGAAACCGAGGTTCGGCCAGGCAGCCGCAATCGCGACGAGAGCGAGCAGTACGAGGACCTTCATGTTACTGGTGACGAGGTCGCATCTCCACAGCCCTTTATACAGAGCGCAAGGGTCAAAGTGCAGCTGTCGCAAGGTTTATCGGATCGCTATTCACTTTTTGTGCTTGCCCCTTTGATAAGACAGGTGGAGTCTGTACTTATTTAAAATAGTAATGATTTCTAAGCATATTCATTGTCTTTCTGTCTCTGTCTCTCAATATTTCGCCAGAATATCTTCTGGTCATAGTCCTTACATGTATACACTCATATACATAATTATACATTTTGATAAATATAAACAAACAAACACACACACACACACACATATATGTTTATGCAATTTTATATATTATGTATTTATGTATTCATGCATGTGTATATGTAATTATGCAATTATGTGTGTTTATTATAATAAACACACATACACAAAAACTCACAAAAAGACACACACACATATGGATATATATGTGCGTATGTGTGTCTATGATCATTGATATATATATATATATATATATATATATATATATATATATATATATATATATATATATATATATATATATATATATATATATATGCACACGCACAATAAATATGTATAGATACATATATGTATATATATATATATATATATATATATATATATATATATATATATATATATATATATATATATATATATATATATATATATATATATATATATATATATATATATAATATATGTATAAACTTGTAAGTATATATATATATATATATATATATATATATATATATATATATATATATATATATATATAGTATACATGTATACATATATATATATATATATATATATATATGTATATATATATATATATATATATATATATATATATATATATATATATATATATATATATATATATATATATATATATATATATATATATATATATATAATGTATGTATAGAATTGTAAGTATATATATATATATATATATATATATATATATATATATATACATATAAATACATATGTATATATATATATATATATATATATATATATATATATATGTATATATATATATCTATATATATATTTTTTTTTCTATATATATATATATATATACATATATATATATATATATATATATATATATATATATATATATATATATATATATATATATATATATATGTATGTATGTATGTATATATATATATATATATATATATATATATATATATATATATATATATATATATATATATATATATATATATATATATATATATATATATATATATATATTAGATAGATAGATAGACAATGTATGGACAAACGTGAACTTATTAATAAATATATGTGTGTATATGGATATATATTCAGACATTCATATATATATATATATATATATATATATATATATATATATATATATGTGTGTGTGTGTGTGTGTGTGTGTGTGTGTGTGTGTGTGTGTGTGTGTGTGTATGTATATGTATGTATATATTTATAAATATACATATATATTGTATATATGTGTATATATATTGTATATATGTGTATATATATTTTATATATGTATATATATATTGTATATACATACATACATACATACATATATATATATATATATATATATATATATATATATATATATATATATATATATATATATATATATATATATATATATATATATATATATATATATATATATATATATATATATATATATATATATATATATATATATATATATATATATATATATATATATATATATATATATATATATATACTGTATACATGTATACATATATTTCAAAGTTCTGTGTATCAAATGATGAATAAAAGTTTCATAATAAAAGAGAGAGAGGAAAAAAAATATGTAGGCTATGTATTAAAAAACATCATTGAAAAAAATGGTCAATGTAAAATATAGCGTATAATATCCATAATTATTTCCAGAGAAAAATGATAAAGTTATTATTAGATTAAAAGTATTTTCGGCGAAGGTTCAGTGTAAAAGATAACGTGAAAATCGTTTATTAAAAACAAAAATCTGTAAAAAACAAAGAAAATTAAAAAATGAAGCAGTGCAGGTGAGATTCTCCAGGTGGGCTTCCCCTTCTCTATAGCCCGCAGCTTTCTCACCGCGACGAGAATTCTCACCCTCTTGAGATGAAAGCAGTAAAATGCATTGTGTAATAAGTTCTGATTTATTTTTTAAAGTAATGGTAATGGACGGATGCCAGAGTGGTGCTGCATATTCACAAATTGGTCGACTGAAAATCGACCCTATGTAGTCGTCATGCATCGAATGATCTAAATTCAGTTAGCATGAAAAACTGTCTTCCACACTTAAGGATTATTTTTAATATTATTATTATTTGTATTGCCGAATCCCTTTAAGTCATCACTGATCACTACTAATAGATTCACTTCTATGACGTGTGATAAAGGCTCGTTACCCATTGTCAGAGGTACCATCACAGTCGGCTAATTTGTTGCATTGAAATTTCGTTTTTATACACTTCATAGCGTTGACTAGCATTTTGTTTGACGATGCCCACTCTGACATTTGGGTGAGGGCGTCTTTGAACAAAGTGTAGTCCTGTCCTGTTTTGTGTGCGAGTATCATGTCCACAATCTTCGCGTGCGGAATATTTTCCTCCTTTACCCTTCTCAAGAACAATAAACCAAGGACTGTTCCTTGTAGGACACCGCAGTGGAGATTAATCTCATCGGATTACTTATTTATTAATAAATATATTTCATAAGCAAAACAAATATTTTCGTACTTTGCTCGGAGGAAGAAAACATTTTCTATTATGTTCTCTGGTGGCTTCTTGGCAGGTGCCCTAGGTGGGAAATGAATCCCGCAAATTATGAAAACAATGGTCTGGGACGAACGGAGAGCCATAATGCTTCAAGGTCGTCAGTTGGAGGACTGATGGATTTGGTAGTGTTATATGGGATTGTCTTCGATATAGATTCTAATGACAGCACTTTTTCTGCCCTCCCGGATTTAGTTGTATGCGCGCTAATCCTGTATTTGAAGAGCTTCACCTTGATAGGTTAGAAAAAGAGCCTTGAACATTGTTATTTAAGAATGAAAATATGACCTATAATTTCAATAAGTGCCTAAAAATACGTTTAGTGTTTAAAGTACCACGAGCCACTTCCCCTCACCCTTGCCCCATAAAGGCCTAAAAATGCGTTTAGTGGAGCCATCTTTCATTTTTCTCACCCCCTTATTCTCCTCCGCCAGATGCAGCTAGGCAGTAAGAGAGAGTGAAGACGCTTCTTGGCCTTTCCCGCCACAATGTACCACGGATTTTATACTCTTACACATTCTACATTTTTTTTTCTTAATTGCCATTAAATTGCCTCGTGCCAACAAACAGAGCAAGCATTTATCTAAAATACATAAGAATATGTAGGATGCAGAATGGAGAATCGCAACCAACAGCTATATTATACATATATATATTTGTTTTATTGTTGTTGTTTTTCGGTGAGATTGCTGGGAACAGCAGTGGTATGGAAGGGTGACAAGATAGGAAAACACCGGAGTAAACAGTCTTGACAAGGCAGATGCAACGGAAAACAAATGACAAAAAATATGATTACGTTGTTCTCGAAACTTTTGTTTCTAATGTATTGTTATTAATATTCTACTTTTTTTTATTAGTAACAACAGTTGAATTGATTACTTTACAAATTGGAGGAAGTGTTCAATATATGTGGATATCAGAAAATAAAGTAATAATTGTAGGAATCGACTTGCCGTTTGAGTAACTGGAGCTACTAGGCACTACGTCAAGGGGCTGCAGACATCTTGCCGCGTAACCGGAAATGAATGTGCTGTCATTTCATATCACAGAACGAGGGGCATTTCACTTCGAAAATCCCGTACACCTTTTAGTACCTAATAGTACTGAGAAATCAATATATCAATAAAATAGCAGCACAGGATGTCTACTGCAATTTTTCAGTAACTGTATTGCTCCCTTTAAAATGTTCGTTTTTCCAAGTAATTGTGGCTATTAATTTAAACGATACTCAGATACTTCATACCGAGGTAAATCCATCAGATTTTGAGAAAAATGAAAAATTGAGATTATTTTGTCTGAATGGTTACTACCTTGAAGTCGTGCTTCATGGTAAAGCTTTTTATGCGGAACCTGTAAGGTAACAATTCATAGCAGCTTAGTGCTTGAAACATTTACGGAAAACTTTGTAAATCCCTCGAAATCCAGAAATCCCTGACAAATCTGGCTGAAAATCTAGAATTTTTTTTTTTTTTTTTTTTTTTTGAGGGGGGGAGTGGGGATAATCCCGGAAATCTTGTACTCTATTATGGGTAGTAAAATGCCCTTCGTCACACAAGGGATATAATAAATAGTTTTGTCTATACAGGATTTCTACATGTTACTGTTGCGCAAAGCAATTTTAGGCATTTTCATACCATGAGGTAAGAGGAGGCCTATAATTTATTCCATAGGAATTTAGTTGTTCGGACATTTATATTAAACAAGACACTTAAATACTCCAATTAAATACTATCATAAATTAACTCCTTATATATATATATATATATATATATATATATATATATATATATATATATATATATATATGTGTGTGTGTGTGTGTGTGTGTGTGTGTGTGTGTGTGTGTGTGTGTATTATTTATTTATTTATTTATTTATTTATTTATTTATTTATTTATTTATTTATTTATTTATTTATTTATTTATTTATTTATTTATTTATTTATTTAATTTATTTATTTATTATTATTATTTTTTTTTTTGAGACAGTGCATGTATTTACGCATAATAAAGGCATGTTGTTACGAAGGGTTAAAAAGATTTACATTTCCTTTTTTTAAATGCATGTAAATCATATTTAAATGTTTCTTCCTTTTTCATATTGAGTTGTGTATACATGGAATTTAGATGTTAATTTGGAACAGTGATGTTGTTTTAAACGATTTGAAATGTGTCTGCTATAGCCTAGCAGAATTTTTTTTTATTTATTTATTAGTGTGGCCGGGTTGTAGCTGAACTGTGTAAATGACGCAATTTTCGATTGAATGTGAATAACTTAAAGAATAAATGACTGAGATAGTCCTCTGCCTCTTTCTTGGGTGCTACTGTCGAAGGCGTGAACGAAGAGAGACAAGAAAAAATATAATCCATTTTCTAACAGATGGACAAACACATACCCCCCCCTCCCCTCCCCCACACACACAGAAAGAGAGAGAGAGAGAGAGACAGGAGAGCATAGATAGATGGAGAAAGAGATAGAAAGGGGGATGTGACGGAGGCTAAGAGGGTGTACAGGAGGAGAGGAGGGTATGGAGATATCTATAAAGGGAGTGAGAGAGAGTGAAAAAATAGAGGAAGTAAGAGAGAAAGATAGAAAGAAAGTAGGAGAGTGAGTGAGGGAAGAAGTAACTGGGGAAAAAGAAACAGAGGGGAGGGAGGAATGTACGTACGTAGAGAAAGAGAGACAGCGATAGTTAGAGGGAAAGATAGAGTAAAAAGAGAGAGAAAGAGAAAAAAAAGAGAATGGGTAAGTGGAAAAACGAAAAAAGAAAGAAGAAAAAGAAATACAGAGGAAGGGAGGGAAAGAGAGAAAGTGAGTGAGAGAGAGAGAGAGAGAAGGGGGAGTGGGGAAGGAAAGTGAAGGAGGGGAGGGAGAGGGAGGGAAGAAGGGAAGGAGAGAGAAAGAGATTGAGAGACAGAGAGAGAGAGAGAGAGGCAGAGGGGAGGGAGGGGAAAGGGGAGGTAAGAGGGTAGATGTAGTGATCTGCACACTATACATCCACAGATCACTCCAGGGGGTAATAAAATCATATCGAAATATCCTTTCTCACCTCCAACATCTCCCACAGGCAAACGAAATAAAAAAACGATGAACCCAAGGTGGCAACACTTGTACCTGGTGCGACTCGCGATGTGGCGTCGTTTTGCCCTACAATTTGCAAGTGGTTTGTGGGGTTACTTTGATAACATCGCCCCTTTGCCCAATGGCATGAACTCTATTGCGTGGCTCCTTCTCCAAGAGCAGAAACCAACCACAGGCCTGTAGAAAAGGGTGATTATCTCGCGGGTGAGGAGGATGCCCGCGCACTCGCCACTCTTGCCATTCCGCTGCCCAATATATATATATATATATATATATATATATATATATATATATATTTATTTATTTATTTATTTGTTTATATATATATATATATATATATATATATATATATATATATATATATATATATATATATATATATATATATTTTTTTTTTTTTTTTTTTTTTTTTTTTTTTTTTTTCTTTTTTTTTTTGCCAAATATTTATTTTTTTATGTTGTTCTTATTCTATTGTCATGTGAAAACCCCCCGAAGATGATACTCTTTCACTTTTTACATTTTAAGATATATATATATATATATATATATATATATATATATATATATATATATATATATATATATATTCTTTTAAAGAGCAGAGGTCAATTTGATTTTTACATACGTATTAAATCTTAATCATTTTGATTATTTTACCTTTTTCTTAACTTTTTATTCAAGTCTTTTATATAAAGTATTGAAGCGAATGGTTCTTTTGACACAATAATTTTATTATTATTTTTTTTTATATCACTTGAATTTATTTTACTATTTCAATTTAGATTTAGATTTTCACACTATTTTTAAGTTTTGTTTTATCAATTTTAATTAAAAAGAACCAACTTCTTACTCTATCCCCGCCCACAACCAACAAGCGAAGTGCAGACAAAAATAGAGGGGGATTCTTGCTGGTGGTCTGCTGTAAGAAAGACGGTCTGTGGAACCACGGAATGGGCTTCCACCAGTCTGAAGAGAGCTAAGTGGTCGTGGGGATAGTTGACATAAGGTGGTAAGTGAGATTGGCCAGATTATTAAATTCGATTACGTGACCTCGTGACAAGTGCATTTTGTAAAATTATCATCTTCGGGCATTTTATTATCGTATGTGTTTTACTGTGTTTGTTGTTTTATGTTCATTATTTTAATGTATTAAGTTCATTTTGTTTTATCGTTTGTTTTATTGTTCTAGTGTGTTTTACCGATTTATTTTAATGTTTTAAGTTTATTTTGCTTTATCGTTCATTTTACTGTACTGTGTTTTACCTCATTTTATGATTTGTTTAAATATCTTCATTTCGTTTTATGTTTTTGTGTTTTGTTTCACTACATCGATTTATTGTGTTTTATCAGTTCATTGATACCGAAATAAATATTTCTTAAGTATATTTCGTTTTATCAACGCCTTAACGTGATCGTTGAAAAGGATACTAGGAAGGGTAGCTAACAGTTCGTTTCCCTGCAGTGATATGCCTTATTTCTTTCTGTTCATTACATCAACGTGGTGATCTGCTTGATTGCGTTGGAGGATTCTCCCCGCACACGCCTCTCCTCGGCTCAAAATCACGCTTACCAACCTTTGTGATCTCGCACCATACATATACACCACACACACATACTACATTTACACTCTTTCGCTCCTTTCCCCACATCCGTCTTCCACACTATTATTCTTCTCACATATAAACTACGTTCCCATACGTGAACTAAATGGGTGGTGGTAGTAGCTCCTCTTTCACATTATTGCGAGACATAATTGTGTAGGTATTTGCTACATAGAGAGAGGGGGAGAGGAAGGAGGGAGAAAGAGAGAACAAAGAGTAAAAAGATTAGAAAGAGATAATAAGTAAGAAAAAAAGAGAGAAGTAAAGCGAAAGGGAGAGACGGGAGGGAGGAAAGGAGAGAGAAAGGGAGTATGTGTGTGAGAGAGAGAAGGGCGGGGGGAAAGAGAGAGAAAAATGGGGAGAAATAAAGAGAAAGAGAGAGATAGAGATAGAGATAGCTAAAAGAGGGAGAAGAAAGAAAGAGAGAGTGTGTGTTAGTATTAGTTAGGGATTGTGTGTGTGAGGATTAGTTAGAGATTGTGTGTGTGAAAGAGTGATAGCGAGAGAGGGAGAAGGAGAGAAAGAGTAAGAGAAACTGAGGGAGGCAGGAGAAATGGGAGGGACGAAAAAAGAGAGATAGATAGATAGAGAAAGTGAATAACTTAGGGAAAGAAAGACAAGAAAGAGAGAGAAATAAAGAGAGAAAAATGTCAGTGAATAAGTGAGAAAAAAACAAAAACAAGAGAGAGATAGAATTAAAAAGAAATATAGATAGACATAGAGAAAATGAGTAACAGAGAGAGTGAGAGAGAGGGAGGGGGATGGAGGGTAGAGAGAGAGAAAGAGAAATATATAGAGTGAGATTAACAGAGAGAGAGAAATTGAGAAAGAGAAAGAGAGATTGTGCAAATGTATCGATGTATCGATTTGTCAATTTCATTCGATACATCTTGAGGTCAGCCCTCTAGGGATACTAAAGTGAATAATAGATATGATAAATTCGTCATGTAAATTTTTCATATAGATATACAATTTTTGCTTAGAAATTAAAAATTGTGTTTACTTCTTAAAAATATATATTCTTTTCCGTTGTTACGCAAATATTTCATGTTAATATAAGTTTGATATATATAACATAGATCAACTTGAATATATGATCATTTTTGGTTAATTTAAACTATTTTGAAGCCTGAATATTTCCTCATGCCAGTTTCTTGTATGCAGCCTCCTGCCTGTTTCCTCTGCTGTCTCCGTAGGTAAATTTACATGAATAAATCTGGTGCTGCAAAGAGGAATTCAATTCATACCCCGTAGAGTAGCTACGTAAGATATTCTACATCATATCTTAAATGTAATGATGACAATCATAACTGTAATATTACTATTAATACTACTACTAAAGTTTCTGTTACTAATGGCAAAGATAATAATAGTAAGCAATCTTACTAAGAATGACAACGAGAGCAATTATAATGCTAAAATATTTGTAATTACACAAATAGTAAGGATAATGAATATTTCTGTCGTCTGTAGTAAATAACAGAGCCAGAGAATTGTAAACTGAGGAAAAAGGTGAAAAAACACTGGATAATTGCGTAATCATCAGCAGAAGCCGACAATCCGAGCGACAGTTTTATTTCATTCTATTTTGCATATAAATTGTATAAACGGGTAAAAATAATAACAAATGCAGCACAAACATTGATTTTTGCACCTTCACCATTTGAACTTTAGAATCAAGATAAGGTTCAAAACTCCAACATATTCATTACAATCAGTCTCTTTGGTTCATGTCACTGCCTCAATAGCAAGGGATATTATTTGAAATAATAACCTGGTTTAAGATATCACCATGAAGACAAGCATCATTATGATTTTTTATCATCGTACATACAAGGTAGGTTTCTTTTTACACAGTTAATCTATTATTTGTTCCTCTAAGAATTTGTAAGTATAATGTGTTTGCGAATGAGAGGAAATGAAATAGTTTGGAATGTAAACTACTTTATTCAAAATGCATGACAATTAAAGATAAATTAAAGGCGGCATTTGTTCATATTCCAAGTTAATGGTGATGGATATGTTCACCATGATTGAAGACCTTTACTTGAATGTGCTTGAAGTTGGGAAGGTCTTCAAACACGCGGTTATCTGGAACTTTGCGATCCAGAGGGTATCCATGTGGGCGATTATCAGGGTATTTACCATGAGCACCATAGTGGTTGAATTCGGTATTCTCGTGAAGTCCATCTATAGCTGCGTCAGCTTCACCATCCGTCACAGCTACGACAAGGTCGAACTCCAGACCCTGTTCGTTGCCCTTGGGAAGCAGGAATCGGTTAGGAATTCCAGTCGCACTCTCGAATTCTGTAAGTCCGGAATCTGCGCCACCCAAGGCAGCTTCGGTTTTCTTGAAGAGAGTGTCGAAACTTGGTACATCAGGAACAGTTACTGCTGATTCTGACGACTTACGGACAATGTGGTTTGAGCCAGGAGATACTGGAAATAAATAAGTTGACATTAACAAAATGAATATAGGCATAACATTGTATAGATCATCTATAAAGCCGAACGTAATGATTTTACACATTTTCAGTATAATATAAGATAGGCGCTTACAAAAGTTGGAAGATATATCGGTTAAACTGTTGAAAAATACTCACACTTAACCCAAAACTTGTCTAGTTCAATAGAATTCCAACGCCCCTCGTCGAAAGTGTACTCAATGCCATTGTTGTCACGGTGAGGCCAAGCGAAAATTCGGACTGTTGTCAGAACTTCCTTGTCATTATTGTTTGTGATTTCAATGTTGTATGCGAAGTCTTTGTGGTTAAGACGAGGAACATAAGTCGAGATTTCAACATCCTGAATTTCTTTAGTGTCATCAACGGCATTGATTAGACTGTACTCGAAGTCTTCAAAGAAGGTCTCTAATTCACCGTCAACGGATAGGTTCTCAATACTAACACCATTGAATGTCAGTTGTTCCTTAGTGTATGGAGGAAGGGAATCCTTATGTTCCTTGAAGATATTATCCATATATTTGTGTAGCCTGAAGAAACTGGGATCACGGGTGGCAGTTTCGAAATGTTCTAGCACACCAGGTGGTAAGGCGTATTTTCCATGTGGATCGGCCTGTCGTCCGAGTACAATATGGGCAGTGTTATGCAACGCCCCGTAGTATTGGACATTAGGACTGTACATTGATGATTCAATGATATCTCCGAGGACATTAATACCACGCTCATTCATGATGTCAATGCGATTACCAGCCCTGTCAACAATGTATCCGTGGGCAATGGCATCACGAATTCGGCTCTCAACAATGAGCAGATCTCGAATTCGGGCAACACCGTCCACATCCTCGAAGTCTACATTATCTGGACGAGAGGGGAACTGACCGCCATACTTGTAAGTGGTGTGGGGAGCAAAACCTTGAACGATGGGTTTATCCCAGTGAAGTTCACCAACGGGATCCAAGTAATTAGATAGACGTTCGGCATCAAAGCGAACGGTAAGTTGATGATGTACCCAGAAGAAGTTCTCTCCTTTGCGGTCCAGATGATGACTGTAACTGTCTTGCCACCAGAATGGGAATTCCATGTGCCAGGTAACGTGGTGAGTGTTCATTCCAATGTCCTCTCCGAAATAGGCTACTCTCTGTTCAGGATTCTTCTTTGTTCCAGTAAAGGAAGACTGGAATTTACCAGGGGTCTGTGTCTGCTTGGCACGATACGCTGCTTCAATGACTTCA
>NC_091572.1:11991286-11994765 GCF_042767895.1 Penaeus vannamei
GAAGAAGTTCTCTCCTTTGCGGTCCAGATGATGACTGTAACTGTCTTGCCACCAGAATGGGAATTCCATGTGCCAGGTAACGTGGTGAGTGTTCATTCCAATGTCCTCTCCGAAATAGGCTACTCTCTGTTCAGGATTCTTCTTTGTTCCAGTAAAGGAAGACTGGAATTTACCAGGGGTCTGTGTCTGCTTGGCACGATACGCTGCTTCAATGACTTCACTGTTTGTAAAGAGATGAGGTGTGACCTCATAGAGTGGAGGAAGTACAACGTGTTCAGCCAGAGGTGAGTGGATGACTGCAACATACAGGGCATAGACAAACTCTCCTTCATTCATACGCTGACGGAAGTAGGCAGCGTTGCTGACAAATGTATCCCAATCCTTGCAGTGAATGAAAACGTCGAAAAGCATGAGTGCTTCCTGACGTTGTCTTGGGTTGAAGAGAGAGAACCAGTGCTTCTGTTCGAGAAGTCTGTGATCCTTCAGGTCTCTCATAAGTTTCTGTACAGCTGCACCATCATCACTGTAGTGGGATAAATCGGCTTCCGGGTCAAAGGAATCAGCCTTAGCTTTTAGATTAGAGTCACGGATTTCCCCATAGATCTTGTGAAGCAGGAAGTTGACGTCATGCTGTTTCTGGGCATCTGACACGCCTAGAAGAAGAGAGATATAATTCACCCTTTCACGCCTGGTAAACATTAGTATGCATGTACCCTTAGTTACTTTTTGTACATGAATGGAATGTAATTTACTTCATGGTACAGCAATACGTTAGGAAAAGATTACAGAAGTTAGATCAATGAAGGAAACTAAACTGGAAGCGACGCTAAAATATATTTAGTGAAGAGGAGACAAATTAAATGAGAGAGAAAGTAAACAATTAAGTCGAAGGTGAAGTGGATAAAACGTGGCAAAGTAAAGAAGTAAATATAGAATAGAAAGCAAAAGAGAAAAGAGAAATAAGCAGAAAGAGAGAGAGAGAGGCAGAAAAAAAAAGAATAGTAAGTGAAAAAAGGAAATAGCTGGTTAGAAACGATATGTGACAGAACACAGCTTCATGGTTTATGTACGCGTAAAACTAACCTGCACCATCCGCCTGGAAACCGAGGTTCGGCCAGGCAGCCGCAATCGCGACGAGAGCGAGCAGTACGAGGACCTTCATGTTACTGGTGACGAGGTCGCAGCTCCACAGCCCTTTATACAGAGCGCAAGGGTCAAAGTGCAGCTGTCGCAAGGTTTATCAGATCGCTATTCACTTTTTGTGCTTGCCCCTTTGATAAGACAGGTGGAGTCTGTACTTATTTAAAATAGTAATGATTTCTAAGCATATTCATTGTCTTTCTGTCTCTGTCTCTCAATATTTCGCCAGAATATCTTCTGGTCATAGTCCTTACATGTATACACTCATATACATAATTATACATTTTGATAAATATAAACAAACAAACACACACACACACACACATATATGTTTATGCAATTTTATATATTATGTATTTATGTATTCATGCATGTGTATATGTAATTATGCAATTATGTGTGTTTATTATAATAAACACACATACACAAAAACTCACAAAAAGACACACACACATATGGATATATATGTGCGTATGTGTGTCTATGATCATTGATATATATATATATATATATATATATATATATATATATATATATATATATATATATATATATATATATATATATATATATATATATATATATATATATATATATATATATATATATATATATATATATATATATATATATATATATATATATATATATATATATATATATATATATATATATATATATATATATATATATATATATATATATATATATATATATATATATATATATATATATATATATATATATATATATATATATATATATATATATATATATATATATATATATATATATATATATATATATATATATATATATATATAATGTATGTATAAACTTGTAAGTATATATATATATATATATATATATATATATATATATATATATATATATATATATATGTATATATATATTTGTATATATATATATATATATATATATATATATATATATATATATATATATATATATATATATATATGTATGTATGTATGTATATATATATATATATATATATATTTATATATATATATATATATATATATATATATATATATATATATATTAGATAGATAGATAGACAATGTATGGACAAACGTGAACTTATTAATAAATATATGTGTGTATATGGATATATATTCAGACATTCATATATATATATATATATATATATATATATATATATATATATATATATATATATATGTGTGTGTGTGTGTGTGTGTGTGTGTGTGTGTGTGTGTGTGTGTGTGTATGTATATGTATGTATATATTTATAAATATACATATATATTGTATATATGTGTATATATATTGTATATATGTGTATATATATTGTATATATGTATATATATATTGTATATATATACATACATACATATATATATATATATATATATATATATATATATATATATATATATATATATATATATATATATATATATATATATATAGTATACATGTATACATATATTTCAAAGTTCTGTGTATCGAATGATGAATAAAAGTTTCATAATAAAAGAGAGAGAGGAAAAAAAATATGTAGGCTATGTATTAAAAAACATCATTTAAAAAAAATGGTCAATGTAAAATATAGCGTATAATATCCATAATTATTTCCAGAGAAAAATGATAAAGTTATTATTAGAATAAAAGTTTCTCCTTTTTGTAATTCATTTTCTTTTTAGGTGGTCTTTATTTTCGGCGAAGGTTCAGTGTAAAAGATAACGTGAAAATCGTTTATTAAAAACAAAAATCTGTAAAAAACAAAGAAAATTAAAAAATGAAGCAGTGCAGGTGAGATTCTCCAGGTGGGCTTCCCCTTCTCTATAGCCCGCAGCTTTCTCACCGCGACGAGAATTCTCACCCTCTTGAGATGAAAGCAGTAAAATGCATTGTGTAATAAGTTCTGATTTATTTTTTAAAGTAATGGTAATGGACGGATGCCAGAGTGGTGCTGCATATTCACAAATTGGTCGACTGAAAATCGACCCTATGTAGTCGTCATGCATCGAATGATCTAAATTCAGTTAGCATGAAAAACTGTCTTCCACACTTAAGGATTATTTTTAATATTATTATTATTTGTATTGCCGAATCCCTTTAAGTCATCACTGATCACTACTAATAGATTCACTTCTATGACGTGTGATAAAGGCTCGTTACCCATTGTCAGAGGTACCATCACAGTCGGCTAATTTGTTGCATTGAAATTTCGTTTTTATACACTTCATAGCGTTGACTAGCATTTTGTTTGACGATGCCCACTCTGACATTTGGGTGAGGGCGTCTTTGAACAAAGTGTAGTCCTGTCCTGTTTTGTGTGCGAGTATCAT
>NC_091572.1:11995265-12002765 GCF_042767895.1 Penaeus vannamei
GGGGAAGGGGGGGGGTATGTGTTTGTCCATCTGTTAGAAAATGGATTATATTTTTTCTTGTCTCTCTTCGTTCACGCCTTCGACAGTAGCACCCAAGAAAGAGGCAGAGGACTATCTCAGTCATTTATTCTTTAAGTTATTCATATTCAATCGAAAATTGCGTCATTTACACAGTTCAGCTACAACCCGGCCACACTAATAAATAAATATAAAAAATGTTCTGCTAGGCTATAGCAGACACATTTCAAATCGTTTAAAACAACATCACTGTTCCAAATTAACATCTAAATTCCATGTATACACAACTCAATATGAAAAAGGAAGAAACATTTAAATATGATTTACATGCATTTAAAAAAGGAAATGTAAATCTTTTTAACCCTTCGTAACAACATGCCTTTATTATGCGTAAATACATGCACTGTCTCAAAATAATAATAATAATAATAATTAATAAATAAATAAAATAAATAAATAAATAAATAAATAAATAAATAAATAAATAAATAAATAAATAAATAAATAAATAAATAAATAAATAAATAAATAATACACACACACACACACACACACACACACAGACACACACACACACACACACACACACACACACACACACACACACACATATATATATATATATATATATATATATATATATATATATATATATATATATATATATAAGGAGTTAATTTATGATAGTATTTAATTGGAGTATTTAAGTGTCTTGTTTAATATAAATGTCCGAACAACTAAATTCCTGTGGAATAAATTATAGGCCTCCTCTTACCTCATGGTATGAAAATGCCTAAAATTGCTTTGCGCAACAGTAACATGTAGAAATCCTGTATAGACAAAACTATTTATCATATCCCTTGTGTGACGAAGGGCATTTTACTACCCATAATAGAGTACAAGATTTCCGGGATTATCGGTATCCCCCCTCCCCCCCTCAAAAAAAAAAAAAAAAAAAAAAAAAAAAAAAAGATTTCTAGATTTTCAGCCAGATTTGTCAGGGATTTCTGGATTTCGAGGGATTTACAAAGTTTACAAAGCAAGACTTCAAGGTAGTAACCATTCAGACAAAATAATCTCAATTTTTCATTTTTCTCATAATCTGATGGATTTACCTCGGTATGAAGTATCTGAGTATCGTTTAAATTAATAGCCACAATTACTTGGAAAAACGAACATTTTAAAGGGAGCAATACAGTTTCTGAAAAATTGCAGTAGACATCCTGTGCTGCTATTTTATTGATATATTGATTCCTCAGTACTATTAGGTACTAAAAGGTGTACGGGATTTTCGAAGTGAAATGCCCCTCGTTCTGTGATATGAATTGACAGCACATTCATTTCCGGTTACGCGCCAAGATGTCTGCAGCCCCTTGACGTAGTGCCTAGTAGCTCCAGTTACTCAAACGGCAAATCAATTCCTACAATTATTACTTTAGAATAATAATAATAATAAATTAGAAACAAAAGTTTCGAGAACAACGTAATCATATTTTTTGTCATTTGTTTTCCGTTGCATCTGCCGTGTCAAGACTGTTTACTCCGGTGTTTTCCTATCTTGTCACCCTTCCATACCACTGCTGTTCCCAGCAATCTCACCGAAAAAACAACAATAAAACAAATATATATATGTATAATGTAGCTATTGGTTGCGATTCTACATTCTGCATCCTACAAATCCTTATGTATTTTAGATAAATGCTTGCTCTGTTTGTTGGCACGAGGCATTTTAATGGCAATTAAGAAAAAAAAAGTAGAATGTGTAAGAGTATAAAATCAGTGGTACATTGTGGCGGGAAAGGCCAAGAAGCGTCTTCACTCTCTCTTACTGCCTAGCTGCATCTGGCGGAGGAGAATAAGGGGGTGAGAAAAATGAAAGATGGCTCCACTAAACGCATTTCTAGGCCTTTATGGGGCAAGGGTGAGGGGAAGCGGCTCGTGGTACTTTAAACACTAAACATATTTTTAAGCACTTATTGAAATTATAGGTCATATTTTCATTCTTAAATAACAATGTTCAAGGCTCTTTTTCTAACCTCTCAAGGTGAAGCTCTTCAAATACAGGATTAGAACGCATACAACTAAATCCGGGAGGGCAGAAAAAGTGCTGTCATTAGAATCTATATCGAAGACAATCCCATATAACACTACCAAATCCATCAGTCCTCCAACTGACGACCTTGAAGCATTATGGCTCTCCGTTCGTCCCAGACCATTGTTTTCATAATTTGCGGGATTCATTTACCACCTAGGGCACCTGCCAAGAAGCCACCAGAGAACATAATAGAAAATGTTTTCTTCCTCCGAGCAAAGTACGAAAATATTTGTTTTGCTTATGAAATATATTTATTAATAAATAAGTAATCCGATGAGATTAATCTGTGGACATGATACTCGCACACAAAACAGGACAGGACTACACTTTGTTCAAAGACGCCCTCACCCAAATGTCAGAGTGGGCATCGTCAAATAAAATGCTAGTTAACTCTATGAAGTGTATAAAAACGAAATTTCAATTCAACAAATTAGCCGACTGTAATGGTACCTCTGACAATGGGTAACGAGCCTTTATCACACGTCATAGAAGTGAATCTGTTGTGATCAGTGATGACCTAAAGGGATTCGGCAATACAAATAATAATAATAATAATAATCCTTAAGTGTGGAAGACAGTTTTTCATGCTAACTGAATTTAGATCATTCGATGCATGACGACTACATAGGGTCGATTTTCAGTCGACCAATTTGTGAATATGCAGCACCACTCTGGCATCCGTCCTTTACCAACTTTAGAAAATAAATCAGAACTTATTACACAATGCACTTTACTGCTTTCACCCCAAAAGGGTGAGGATTCTTGTCGCGGTGAGAAAGCTGCGGGCTATAGAGAAGGGGAAGCCCACCTGGAGAATCTCACCTGCACTTCTTCATTTTTTAATTTTCTTTGGTTTTTACAGGTTTTTGTTTTTAATAAACGATTTTCACGTTATCTTTTACACTGAACCTTTCCCGTAAAGAAAGACCACCTAAAAAGAAAATGAATTACAAAAAGGAGAAACTTTTAATCTAATAATAACTGTATTCTTTTTCTCTGGAAATAATTATGGATATTATACGCTAGATTTTACATTGGCCATTTTTTTAAATGATGTTTTTTTAATAGATAGTCTACATATTCTTTCCTCTCTCTCATTTATTATGAAACTTTTATTCATCATTTGATTCCCAGAACTTTGAAATATATGTATACATGTATACAATATATATATATATATATATATATATATATATATATATATATATATATATATATATATATATATATATATATATATATATATATATGTATATATATATATATATATATATATATATATATATATATATATATATATATGTATGTATGTATGTATGTATGTATGTATGTATGTATTTACAATATATATATATATATATATATATATATATATATATATATATATATATATATATATATATATATATATATATATATATATATACATATATACAATATATACATATATATACAATATATATGTATATTTATAAATATATACATACATATACATACATATATCTATATATATATATATTTATATATATATATATGCATGTATGAATATATATCACTATACACACATATTTATTAATAAGTTCACGTTTGTCCATACATTATCTATCTATCTATCTAATATATATATATATATATATATATATATATATATATATATATATATATATACAGATATATATTTATATATGTATTTATACATATTTTTTGTGCGTGTGCATATATATATATGTATATATATATATATATATATATATATATATATATATATATATATATATATATATATATATATATATATACATATACATACATATATATATATATATATATATATATATATATATATATATATATATATATATATATATCAATGATCATAGACACACATACGTACATATATATCCATATGTGTGTGTGTCTCTTTGTGAGTTTTGTGTGCGTGTGTGTTTATTATAATAAACACACATAATTGCATAAGTACATATACACATACATGAATACATAAATACATAATATATAAAATTGCATAAACATATATGTGTGTGTGTGTGTGTTTATATTTATGAAAATGTATAATTCTGTATATGAGTGTATACATGTAAGGACTATGACCAGAAGATATTTTGGCGAAATATAGAGAGACAGAGACAGACACACAATGAATATGCTTAGAAATCATTACTATTT
The DNA here is from genome assembly GCF_042767895.1 of Penaeus vannamei. Classification (NCBI taxonomy): domain Eukaryota; kingdom Metazoa; phylum Arthropoda; class Malacostraca; order Decapoda; family Penaeidae; genus Penaeus; species Penaeus vannamei. Next base: position 11,999,566 of record NC_091572.1, read on the forward strand.
TAAATAAGTACAGACTCCACTTGTCTTATCAAAGGGGCAAGCACAAAAAGTGAATAGCGGTCTGATAAACCTTGCTACAGCTGCACTTTGACCCTTGCGCTCTGTATAAAGGGCTGTGGAGCTGCTACCTCGTCACCAGTAACATGAAGGTCCTCGTACTGCTCGCTCTCGTCGCGATTGCGGCTGCCTGGCCGAACCTCGGTTTCCAGGCGGATGGTGCAGGTTAGTTTTACGTGTACATAAACCATGAAGCTGTGTTCTGTCACATAACGTTTCTAACCAGCTATTTCCTTTTTTCAGTTCTAGAACTTAACATTTCACTCTCACTTACTATTCTTTTTTTCTGCCTCTCTCTCTCTCTCTTTCTGCTTATTTCTCTTCTTTTCTCTTTTGCTTTCTATTCTTCATTTACTCCTTTCCTTTACCACGTTTTATCCACTTCACCTTCGACTCAATTGTTTAATTTCTATCTCATTTAATTTGTCTCCTCTTTTCTACATATATTTTCGCCTCGCTTCCAGTTTAGTTTCCTTCATTGATCTAACTTCTGTAATCTTTTCCAAACGTATTGCTGTACCATGAAGTAAAATACATTCCACTCATGTACAAAAAGTAACTAAGGGTACATGCATACTAATGTTTATCAGACGTGAAAGGGTGAATTATATCTCTCTTCTTCTAGGCGCGTCAGATGCCCAGAAACAGCATGACGTCAACTTCCTGCTTCACAAGATCTATGGGGAAATCCGTGACTCTAATCTAAAAGCTAAGGCTGATTCCTTTGACCCGGAAGCCGATTTATCCCACTACAGTGATGATGGTGCAGCTGTAGAGAAATTTATGAGAGACCTTAAGGATCACAGACTTCTCGAACAGAAGCACTGGTTCTCTCTCTTCAACCCAAGACAACGTCAGGAAGCACTCATGCTTTTCGACGTTTTCATTCACTGCAAGGATTGGGATACATTTGTCAGCAACGCTGCCTACTTCCGTCAGCGTATGAATGAAGGAGAGTTTGTCTATGCCCTGTATGTTGCAGTCATCCACTCACCTCTGGCTGAACACGTTGTACTTCCTCCACTCTATGAGGTCACGCCTCATCTCTTTACAAACAGTGAAGTCATTGAAGCAGCGTATCGTGCCAAGCAGACACAGACCCCTGGTAAATTCCAGTCTTCCTTTACTGGAACAAAGAAGAACCCTGAACAGAGAGTAGCCTATTTCGGAGAGGACATTGGAATGAACACTCACCACGTTACCTGGCATATGGAATTCCCATTCTGGTGGCAAGACAGTTACAGTCATAGTCTGGACCGCAAAGGAGAGAATTTCTTCTGGGTTCATCATCTACTTACCGTTCCCTTTGAATCGAACGTCTCTCCAATTACTTGGATCCCGTCAGTGAACTTCACTGGGGTAAGCCCATTGTACAAGGTTTTGCTCCCCACACCACTTACAAGTATGGCGGTCAGTTCCCCTCTCGTCCAGATAATGTAGACTTCGAGGATGTGGACGGTGTTGCCCGAATTCGAGATCTGCTCATTGTTGAGAGCCGAATTCGTGATGCCATTGCCCACGGATACATTGTTGACAGGGCTGGCAATCACATTGACATCATGAATGAGCGTGGTATTGACGTACTTGGAGACATGATTGAATCATCAATGTACAGTCCTAATGTCCAATACTACGGGGCGTTGCATAACACTGCCCATATTGTACTCGGACGACAGGCCGATCCACATGGAAAATACGCCTTACCACCTGGTGTGCTAGAACATTTCGAAACTGCCACCCGTGATCCCAGTTTCTTCAGGCTACACAAATATATGGATAATATCTTCAAGGAACATAAGGATTCCCTTCCTCCATACACAAAGGAACAACTGACATTCACTGGTGTCAGTATTGAGAACCTATCCGTTGACGGTGAATTAGAGACCTTCTTTGAAGACTTCGAGTACAGTCTAATCAATGCCGTTGATGACACTAAAGAAATTCAGGATGTAGAAATCTCGACTTATGTTCCTCGTCTTAACCACAAAGATTTCGCATACAACATTGAAATCACAAACAATAATGACAAGGAAGTTCTGACAACAGTCCGAATTTTCGCTTGGCCTCACCGTGACAACAATGGCATTGAGTACACTTTCGACGAGGGGCGTTGGAATTCTATTGAACTAGACAAGTTTTGGGTTAAGTATGAGTATTTTTCAACAGTTTAACCGATATATCTTCCAACTTTTGTAAGCGCCTATCTTATATTATACTGAAAATATGTAAAATCATTACGTTCGGCTTTATAGATGATCTATACAATGTTATGCCTATATTCATTTTGTTAATGTCAACTTATTTATTTCCAGTATCTCCTGGCTCAAACCACATTGTCCGTAAGTCGTCAGAATCAGCAGTAACTGTTCCTGATGTACCAAGTTTCGACACTCTCTTCAAGAAAACCGAAGCTGCCTTGGGTGGCGCAGATTCCGGACTTACAGAATTCGAGAGTGCGACTGGAATTCCTAACCGATTCCTGCTTCCCAAGGGCAACGAACAGGGTCTGGAGTTCGACCTTGTCGTAGCTGTGACGGATGGTGAAGCTGACGCAGCTATAGATGGACTTCACGAGAATACCGAATTCAACCACTATGGTGCTCATGGTAAATACCCTGATAATCGCCCACATGGATACCCTCTGGATCGCAAAGTTCCAGATAACCGCGTGTTTGAAGACCTTCCCAACTTCAAGCACATTCAAGTAAAGGTCTTCAATCATGGTGAACATATCCATCACCATTAACTTGGAATATGAACAAATGCCGCCTTTAATTTATCTTTAATTGTCATGCATTTTGAATAAAGTAGTTTACATTCCAAACTATTTCATTTCCTCTCATTCGCAAACACATTATACTTACAAATTCTTAGAGGAACAAATAATAAATTAACTGTGTAAAAACAAACCTACCTTGTATGTACGATGATAAAAAAATCATAATGATGCTTGTCTTCACGGTGATATCTTAAACCAGGTAATTATTTCAATTAATATCCCTTGCTATTAAGGCAGTGACATGAATCAAAGAGACTGATTGTAATGAATATTTTGCTATGAATTATTCAATTTTGACCCTTATCACCTTGATTCTAAAGTTCAAATGGTGAAGGTGCAAAAATATTTTTACGCGTTCATACAA
>NC_091572.1:12035598-12038098 GCF_042767895.1 Penaeus vannamei
ATATATATATATATATATATATATATATATATATCTGTGTGTGTGTCTATGACAGCTTGCTGTCATATAAGTAAACGAAAATATCTCTCTAGACATGGACAACTATTATTCGAAGTAAGGAGTTAAAACAAAATGTAATCAACAAATTCCATAAGCCTAATTCATGCCTATACTTAGAGGGCAAAGCAGGCTTTACGATAAGGAACCTTTAATCAATGATGTTATCCAACTAGCCTCGATAACGAGACTGTATAAGAGGCCCAGGCGAGTCCGCCGGTCGCCAGCAAAATGAAGGTCCTCCTCGTGCTAGGTTTGGTGGCGGCGGCCGCTGCCTGGCCCAGCTTTGGCAGATGAGGGAGGTGAGTCTTTCACTTTTTTTACTTTTTTACCCACGCACAAACACATGTATTTCTATGTGTATCTGTGTGTGTGCGTGTACGTGCTTATATATATATATATAGATAGATAGATATATAGATAGATAGATAGATAGATAGATAGATAGATAGATAGATAGATAGATAGATAGATAGATGTATGTATGTATGTATGTATATATATACATAAATATATATATACTCATATGGTGTATACATATATGGATGCGTGAGTATATGTATATGTATGTGTATATATACATATATATATGAATACATATATGTGTATATATACATATCATATATATATACATATATATATATATATATATATATATATATATATATATATATATATATATATATATATATATATGGATGTATCTATATGTTATTGCTTATTGTATGTTCCATATCTATACAATAGCACCTACACACACCTACACACCTGTGTGTGTTATTTATATAATTAAGGGTATTTCATTTGTACGCATGTACAATTATTTCATAACTATAGTTATTTCTAACGTCATTTTTTCTAGCTGTGTCCGATGACCAGAACACATATGTGTGTTGTGTGTGTATTTTATTAATTTATGATAGATATTATTCTAAGTATGGTAGATATACCTCTGCCACCCTAACCTCAGTCATTACAACTGCCACTTCTTCCAGGTGTGTCTGATGCCCAGAAGCAACACGACGTCAACTTCCTCTTGCACAAAATCTACGGAAACATCCGTGACGCAAACCTGAAATCCATCGCTGATTCATTCGATCCTGAGGCTGATTTATCACACTACAGTGACGATGGTGAAGCAGTTCACAAACTCATGAAAGACCTCAAGGACCACAGGCTTCTCGAACAGAAGCACTGGTTTTCTCTCTTCAACCCAAAACATCGTCATGAAGCACTTATGCTCTTCGACGTTCTCCTTCACTGCAAGGACTGGAATACATTTGTCAGCAACGCGGCCTACTTCCGTCAAATTGTCAATGAGGGAGAGTTTGTGTATGCCTTGTATGTTGCGGTCATCCACTCACCTCTGGCTGAACACGTTGTACTTCCCCCACTCTATGAGGTCACTCCCCATCTCTTCACCAACAGCGAAGTCATTGAAGCAGCTTATCGTGCCAAGCAAACGCAGACTCCTGGTAAATTCAAGTCTACTTTCACAGGGACTAAGAAGAACCCTGAACAAAGAGTAGCCTATTTTGGAGAGGACATTGGAATGAACACTCACCACGTTACCTGGCATATGGAATTCCCATTCTGGTGGCAAGACCAATACGGCCATCATCTTGATCGCAAAGGAGAGAGCTTCTTCTGGGTGCATCATCAACTTACTGTCCGCTTCGATGCCGAACGTCTCTCCAATTACTTAAACCCTGTGGACGAGCTGCATTGGGATAAGCCCATCGTTCAGGGCTTTGCTCCCCACACCACATACAAGTACGGAGGTCAGTTCCCCTCTCGTCCAGATAATGTAGACTTCGAGGATGTGGATGGTGTTGCCCGAATTCGAGACATGCTCATCGTTGAAACCCGAATCCGTGATGCCATTGCTCACGGTTACATTGTTGACAGGAGTGGTGAACGCATCGATATCATGAATGAACGCGGCATTAACGTCCTTGGAGACATTATTGAATCGTCTTTGTACAGTCCTAATATTCAGTACTATGGAGCCTTGCACAACACTGCTCACATTGTACTTGGTCGACAGGCAGATCCCCATGGAAAGTACGATTTACCACCAGGTGTGCTGGAACACTTCGAAACTGCCACACGTGATCCCAGTTTCTTTAGGCTACACAAATATATGGATAACATCTTTAAGGAGCACAAGGACTCCCTTCCTCCTTATACCCAAGAAGAACTCACATTCGTAGGTGTAAGCGTTGAAAATTTGTCCGTAAGTGGAGAGCTTGAGACCTACTTTGAAGACTTTGAATACAGTCTTCTTAATGCCGTTGATGACACGGAACAGGTTGAAGATGTAGACATCTCTACTTATGTGCCTCGACTCAATCATAAAGAATTCTCTTACAACATTGACATCAACAACAACAATGGCGGTGAAGTACTGGCAACAGTCCGCATTTTCGCTTGGCCGCAGCAC
>NC_091572.1:12048098-12050598 GCF_042767895.1 Penaeus vannamei
AGATATTATTCTAAGTATGGTAGATATACCTCTGCCACCCTAACCTCAATCATTACAACTGCCACTTCTTCCAGGTGTGTCTGATGCCCAGAAGCAACACGACGTCAACTTCCTCTTGCACAAAATCTACGGAAACATCCGTGACGCAAACCTGAAATCCATCGCTGATTCATTCGATCCTGAGGCTGATTTATCACACTACAGTGACGATGGTGAAGCAGTTCACAAACTCATGAAAGACCTCAAGGACCACAGGCTTCTCGAACAGAAGCACTGGTTTTCTCTCTTCAACCCAAAACATCGTCATGAAGCACTTATGCTCTTCGACGTTCTCCTTCACTGCAAGGACTGGAATACATTTGTCAGCAACGCGGCCTACTTCCGTCAAATTGTCAATGAGGGAGAGTTTGTGTATGCCTTGTATGTTGCGGTCATCCACTCACCTCTGGCTGAACACGTTGTACTTCCCCCACTCTATGAGGTCACTCCCCATCTCTTCACCAACAGCGAAGTCATTGAAGCAGCTTATCGTGCCAAGCAAACGCAGACTCCTGGTAAATTCAAGTCTACTTTCACAGGGACTAAGAAGAACCCTGAACAAAGAGTAGCCTATTTTGGAGAGGACATTGGAATGAACACTCACCACGTTACCTGGCATATGGAATTCCCATTCTGGTGGCAAGACCAATACGGCCATCATCTTGATCGCAAAGGAGAGAGCTTCTTCTGGGTGCATCATCAACTTACTGTCCGCTTCGATGCCGAACGTCTCTCCAATTACTTAAACCCTGTGGACGAGCTGCATTGGGATAAGCCCATCGTTCAGGGCTTTGCTCCCCACACCACATACAAGTACGGAGGTCAGTTCCCCTCTCGTCCAGATAATGTAGACTTCGAGGATGTGGATGGTGTTGCCCGAATTCGAGACATGCTCATCGTTGAAACCCGAATCCGTGATGCCATTGCTCACGGTTACATTGTTGACAGGAGTGGTGAACGCATCGATATCATGAATGAACGCGGCATTAACGTCCTTGGAGACATTATTGAATATTCAGTACTATGGAGCCTTGCACAACACTGCTCACATTGTACTTGGTCGACAGGCAGATCCCCATGGAAAGTACGATTTACCACCAGGTGTGCTGGAACACTTCGAAACTGCCACACGTGATCCCAGTTTCTTTAGGCTACACAAATATATGGATAACATCTTTAAGGAGCACAAGGACTCCCTTCCTCCTTATACCCAAGAAGAACTCACATTCGTAGGTGTAAGCGTTGAAAATTTGTCCGTAAGTGGAGAGCTTGAGACCTACTTTGAAGACTTTGAATACAGTCTTCTTAATGCCGTTGATGACACGGAACAGGTTGAAGATGTAGACATCTCTACTTATGTGCCTCGACTCAATCATAAAGAATTCTCTTACAACATTGACATCAACAACAACAATGGCGGTGAAGTACTGGCAACAGTCCGCATTTTCGCTTGGCCGCAGCACGATAACAATGGCATCGAGTATTCCTTCGATGAAGGTCGCTGGCATGCCATTGAATTAGATAAATTCTGGACTAAGTGTAAGTATATCGACTTCAAACAGCTATGTTTTCTCTATATGTCACTCGAAGTTTGAAATAGTTCATCACTAATAAACTAATGCATTCATCCAAGGTCATTTCAAAACACGAAAATATTTCTGAAATTTATGAATTTTTATGCAATATTCTCTCAACAGTGACACCAGGCACCAACCACATTGTCCGGAAGTCTTCTGAGTCTTCGGTTACCGTCCCTGATGTACCGAGTTTCCAGACTCTCTTCGATAAGACCAAGGAAGCTTTGGGTGGTGGAGACTCCGGCCTTGAAAACTATGTGAGTGCCACTGGCATTCCCAACCGATTCCTTCTGCCCAAGGGTAACGAACAAGGCCTGGACTTCGACCTTGTCGTAGCAGTGACCGATGGAAGGGCTGACGCAGCAGTGGATGGCCTTCACGAAAATACCGAATTCAATCATTATGGTTCCCATGGCAAGTACCCTGACAATCGCCCACACGGATACCCTCTGGATCGCAAGGTTCCCGACGAACGTGTATTCGAAGATCTTCCCAACTTTGGTCACATCCATGTTAAGGTCTTCAACCATGGTGAGCATATCCACCACAATTAATTGCACTAACAAAAGACTAGGCACCTCTAACTTACCTGATTTCAGATAAATTGGAAGTGGAAATGCAACACCTTTCATTTACAATAAAATTGTGAAACTTATGAAGTTATTTATACCATGAACCAATGATATCTTGGTGACACTACCCATTATAGCATTAGCAATAACAAATGTCGTATAAATGACTGTTATAATATCAGTGATACGGCAATAGGAAACAAAAGACTATAGATCATGTCGGTACTAGAAACGATTAGAGAATGTGTTTCAAATGATAACCATGACAATATTGATAAAATGAGGACAGCGGTAGCACTAATAACAGTAATT
>NC_091572.1:12080598-12085598 GCF_042767895.1 Penaeus vannamei
GAGGTCAGTTTCCCTCTCGTCCCGATAACGTCAACTTCGAGGATGTAGATGGCGTTGCCCGAATTCGAGACTTGCTCATCATTGAAAGCCGAATTCGAGATGCTATTGCCCATGGTTACATTGTTGACAAGTCTGGTAATCGCATTGATATCATGAATGAACATGGTATTGACATCCTGGGAGACGTTATTGAATCATCTATGTACAGTCCTAATGTCAGATACTATGGGGCTTTGCATAACACTGCCCATATTGTTCTTGGTCGACAGGGTGATCCTCATGGAAAGTACCTTTTACCCCCTGGCGTGCTCGAGCACTTTGAAACTGCCACACGTGATCCTAGCTTCTTTAGGCTTCATAAATATATGGATAACATCTTCAAAGAGCACAAGGACTCCCTTCCTCCTTACACTAAGGAAGAACTGACATTCGAAGGTGTAAATGTTGATGCTCTATCTGTTGATGGTGAACTGGAGACTTTCTTTGAAGACTTTGAATATAGTCTTCATAACGCCGTTGATGACACAGAAGAAATTGCAGATGTGGAAATCTCTACTTACGTGCCTAGACTTAACCACAAAGATTTTGCTTACAACATTGACGTTAGCAACAATCAAGGTGCGGAGGTACTAGCGACAATCCGCATTTTCGCCTGGCCTCATCGTGACAACAATGGTATCCAATACTCATTTGATGAGGGTCGCTGGAATGCTATTGAACTCGATAAATTCTGGATCAAGTGTATGTATTCTCATTTTCCAGCCAATCGCGCTTGACAATTTTAATGTGTTAATTGACTATTTGCACTTTACCTCATACTTCGTTCCTTTATAATCGCCTCTATATAAATCTCTTTGTTTTTACTTCAACAGTGGCACCAGGAGTCAACCACATTGTCCGGAAGTCTTCGGAATCTGCAGTGACTGTCCCTGACGTACCAAGCTTCCAGACCCTCTTCGACAAGACCAAAGAAGCCCTGGCTGGCTCAGACTCCGGACTAAGAAGCTTTGAGAGTGCCACTGGCATTCCTAACCGATTCCTCATCCCCAAGGGTAATGAACAGGGTCTGGAATTCGACCTTGTTGTAGCCGTCACAGATGGCACAGCTGATGCGGCAATGGATGCACTTCATGAAAATACCGAATTCATTCACTACGGTTCCCACGGCAAGTACCCTGACAAGCGCCCACATGGCTACCCTCTGGATCGTCGAGTTCCAGATGATCGTGTGTTTGAAGAACTTCCCAATTTCGGACACATTCAAGTTAAGGTCTTCAATCATGGTGAACATATCCATAGTCACTAATCCCACGGAAACTGAAAATGGTTGTTGTTATACTCGGTTAGAATCTGTAAAGAACTCCAGATTTGTTTAATAAAGTTCATGTAAGCAAATAAAAAAAATACAATAGTATTCCTTGACTTTGCTCTTTGTCATTTCACATTCGTACATTTTTTTGGTAATCCTTTTTTCTCTTTCGTTGTTTTTTATGTTGTATATATACATGCATATACATGTCTGTATGTACATATGTATGTATATAAATGTGTGTGTGTGTGTTTATATGTATATGTGTACATATTCAAACACACACACAAGGCGTGTGTTTGAAAGGTGTGTATATATAAAAATATAGAGAGAGAAAGAGTGGAACGAATACCTACTCGCATTGATATATATATATATATATATATATATATATATATATATATATATATATGTGTGTGTGTGTGTGTGTGTGTGTGTGTGTGTGTGTGTGTGTGTGTGTGTGTGTGTGTGTGTGTGTGTGAAATATATGTAATATATGATACATATATTACTGATGGGCGATACTTTTTTATTCGATTACTTTGATTACTCGCGACCAGTAATCGATTATTTTTCGATTACTTTCACCTACAATTAAAGTGTGTGTGTTGAAACGGTTCCCGCCGCCCTTTCCCCCCGCCCAATTCCACCACCGCCTCCAGCGCCCGAGCAACGGGCGTGAAGAAACAAGGCGAGTAAACTCCGGCCGGAAAATGTCTAATAAATAGAGAGGAAGTAATACTTCACAAGCAGGCATTTGAACAAGAAATCTATGGCACCAACTTATGACCAAAAGTGTCTTGGTGAGTCGTGGTAGACTGACCTATATTGAGACGGTTATTGTGTGTGTGTGTGTGTATGTGTGTGTGTGTATGTATATAATCTTATAGTATGTATATGCAGATGTAGATATATGCACATACAATATATAGCTAGCTAGATAGATAGAGAAACAAATAGACATGTGCATTGTTTAACACCGCTCTTTGATGAGGGTCATTATCACTATCAAACTTGGGAGCGGACGATCCACCCATACATTTGGCTAATACTTTCTTCCTAATTATTGCCAAGTGAAGATCTATCCTTAATAGCACACACACACACACACACACACACACACACACACACACACACACACACACACACACACACACACACACACACACACACACACACACACACACACACGCACGCACACACGCATATACACACATAAACATATATAATGCCGTAACATCTTGCTATAAAATGAAGAGCAATACTCACAAGTCCGACACATTATATACAACTTAGATGTACACAATCGCTCCTTCTAATAAATCCCAAGAAAGAAGCGATGGCACAGCAATGGCGGTGAAATCATGTAACATAAATTTTGACTTCAAAAATCACTTCAGAGTTCCTAGCGGTCGAGGAAAGCACACCAAAATCATCCATTATATTGGCAACATTGTATATTCCACAACGTTGTCCCTGCCTTTCACAACTAGATTTAATGGAGGTCGTAAGGAACAATAAACCTAAATACTTAAAGGGGGAATTATTATATATGACGCATTATTCTTGTATAAATACATGCATTATATATATATATATATATATATATATATATATATATATATATATATATATATATATATATATATATATATATATATATATATATAATACATGTATGTATATAAATATATATATATATATATATATATATATATATATATATATATATATATATATATGTATGTATATATATATTCAGACAGACAGAGACAGACAGACAGACAGACAGAGAACGAGAGAAAACGTCCCGTAAATCTTGCAAAAGATGATAGATTCGGATATCCTGCACACTACTTCCGATTTCATTGTGAACTTGATCCGCATGACATTAGATAAGAGATAGATTTAGTCCCATAGACTGAGAAGCGTTTATGTCGCGTTAATATCTACGGTCATTAGTGACGTATACAAAATATAGCAATAGGCCGAGGCTTGGGGGCAAAGCCCGTAGGTAAGGCAAGGTTATACCGTAACATGATAGAGTATTGTAGCAAAAAGGTAAAAAATGAGTTTACAATTTGGACAAAATGTGTTAGATTGTCTAAAGTTGTACCGGTTGTTGGTTAGTATGGAAGTGAAAAGGGGGAAAGCAAACGGAGTACAAAGGCCGTTCATGACTGACAAAACCAGTCTTTCATCCTTTCAGCACGGTTTTACACATCGGGATGAGGAAGGGGATAAAGAAGAGAAGGAAAAGGAAAGAAGAAAAGACTATGCAAAATTAAGTGAGGGTTAAGATACAAGGCAGGGATGATGCTTGTTCTGTGAATTATTCTAAAATTGTGAATTCTTATTGGTAAATGGTTTATAGAAAATATTTCTGAGGATCTAAACTGCAACTTTGTGTGTTTGGTTGCGTAAGGCGCTGCTCTTTTGTTTTGGTAATATGTGTTTGTTTTGGTTGGCGCGTCTCCCTGCCCGCCACATGATCACTGAAATTTACTTATTTCTTGGCTTTGTACCACCACACGGCAGAATTTCAGTCTGTTCTATCAAGCGTGTATTATAAATTTGTAAAACAATTGGTGTGAGAATTTCAGTCAAAGTTACAGATTAAGATCACCCTAATAAGGTTCTTGTTTATCATCATTTGTTGAGATTTATTGATGTGTTTTGTTTATTTTTGCTATTGCTTTTACATTTTGTAAACTAATTTGTTAGAGCTAACTGTGACATACTGAAATGAGGATGTTGTGATTTAATCTTCATGCAGTTTGCTACTGGGACAGTGGCCAATGTTGTAAATTTGCTGCTTTGGTTATTTAATGTAAATAATTGAACATTGAGAGAGATTGATAGATAATTTAATATTGTCTTTGTATGCTGTTTATGTGCAAAGTGAAGTTTTATTTGACTAATATGTTGAAATATTTTTCTAATATTGATTGTTTTGTTCAAATACTGGAATCATATGTTTTCTTTATATCTGTTATTAGATTTTGCTTGCATTATTCCTTTAGGATGTCCTGTTTATATGAATATTGAATATGATCAAGTATATTATGTATGTTGAATTATTACTCTGAAAATTTGATTTTTGTATAATTTTGTTTTTGTGTTGTCCAGCATACTTTGATAAGCAATTGTTATAACACTATGCATGCGATTTAATAAAAGTGGATCCGACACATGGCATATAATTACCCAGCAGCGGCTGCTAATGAAACGCGCCCCACACTGAGCCTCAGTCTCCGTCTCCTAATCCCCCCACGACGGCGACCATGGGACCAGGAGGGAAGGGACTGATAAGATATAAATCAACAGGACATTTGAGACAAAAAGTATTGTCAAGAAACATATCGTTATCTCTGTAAACATGTTGTCTCAGGATTTTGCACCATACTATGAGGGAGATATGATCAATTTTCTAAATCCACCCTTTTTGCTCTTTTGAATGTCCCAGACGGTAATGACTTATCCAAGGGTAGCATAAACTTGAGTATCACACTGAAATGCATTTATAAGTAAAAATATAAATCTTGGAAATGTGTAAAAGATATGAACTAAAAAATATAAGAAATACTGGATCATGCACTACACACGACACTTTTACAACACAAGAATTTCTTTGAAAGGAAGGAAACAGCAGTCACAGTCTGGATCATACGGGCTCATGGGTTGTCCTGTG
>NC_091572.1:12113098-12120598 GCF_042767895.1 Penaeus vannamei
ATAGTCTTCATAACGCCGTTGATGACACAGAAGAAATTGCAGATGTGGAAATCTCTACTTACGTGCCTAGACTTAACCACAAAGATTTTGCTTACAACATTGACGTTAGCAACAATCAAGGTGCGGAGGTACTAGCGACAATCCGCATTTTCGCCTGGCCTCATCGTGACAACAATGGTATCCAATACTCATTTGATGAGGGTCGCTGGAATGCTATTGAACTCGATAAATTCTGGATCAAGTGTATGTATTCTCATTTTTCAGCCAATCGCGCTTTAGTTAATTGACTATTTGCACTTTACCTCATACTTCGTTCCTTTATAATCGCCTCTATATAAATCTCTTTGTTTTTACTTCAACAGTGGCACCAGGAGTCAACCACATTGTCCGGAAGTCTTCGGAATCTGCAGTGACTGTCCCTGACGTACCAAGCTTCCAGACCCTCTTTGACAAGACCAAAGAAGCCCTGGCTGGCTCAGACTCCGGACTAAGAAGCTTTGAGAGTGCCACTGGCATTCCTAACCGATTCCTCATCCCCAAGGGTAATGAACAGGGTCTGGAATTCGACCTTGTTGTAGCCGTCACAGATGGCACAGCTGATGCGGCGATGGATGCACTTCATGAAAATACCGAATTCATTCACTACGGTTCCCACGGCAAGTACCCTGACAAGCGCCCACATGGCTACCCTCTGGATCGTCGAGTTCCAGATGATCGTGTGTTTGAAGAACTTCCCAATTTCGGACACATTCAAGTTAAGGTCTTCAATCATGGTGAACATGTCCATAGTCACTAATCTCACGGAAACTAAATGTGGTTGTTGTTATACTCGGTTTGAATCTGTAAAGAACTCCAGATTTGTTTAATAAAGTTCATGTACGCAAATAAAGAAATTACAATAGCATTCCTTGACTTTCCTCTTTGTCATTTCACATTCGTACAATTATTTGGTAATAATCTCTTCTTTCTCTTCTTCCATCTTATGTAGTATATATACATGCCTATACACGTCTGTCTGTTTGTCTGTATATGTAGATACATGTATACATATATACATATATGTATATATATACATATATATATATATATATATAAAGAATATACAATAGTATTCTTTGAATGAACTGTCATTTCACCGTCGTACTTGATATATTTCAGCCATTCATTTTTGCACAGTATTTTTTTTCATTATTTTTTAATAGCTATAATTTCACTATATAAATTATAGAATGAAGGGAACTGTATTTTTATCGGATTATGGCAATATCTAAATTAATAACTGATAACTGATACTAAAAAAAGTGTCGCATGGAGGGATCGGTAAAACTATAGTCTGGGATGAGCAATGGGAACAGGCCAAACGAACGTGTAACGTGCGAGCAGTTAGCCTGAGCAGACGGCTGGCCTGTCTTACTGGCGTGGTTATGATCACGGTCTAAAGAGGTGCAGCTCACCTCAGTTTTCTGTGTGGCTCAGGGGATTAGTTTGGCAAGATAATAGCAGTAGCCGAAGCCTTATATTTCGAAAAACGTGATTCCTTTACGGACATGTATTTACAAGGCTGCGCGTGCACATACGTGTGTATACAATCGCAAATGGATGTGTGTGTTTGTATGTATGTGTGTGAGTGTATGTGTGTGTGTTAGTTGTGTGTATAAAAGCTCACACACAATCGTGAATGAGTGTGTGTGTTTGTGTATGCGGTTGCTTGGCCTACGGCGTTTGCTCGCTTCGATCGCGGGCTTTGCCCTTATATAACACAATATTAACAAATGAGAAATAATAGATGCATGTTATACAAATATTGGTCTATTTATCTAAGAGTCTACAGATCCATGTTTCTTAGACTTTTCGTTTTCCTTTCATCAGATTCTTCTCCATCATAGTCCTTTTCTGTGTCGAAGCGTTTAGGAAATGTACGACCTTCATCGCTGTCATCACTCATCCTCTTAATTTTGGTGAAGATCTCGAGCTTCTCGTTGCTCTTATCGAGTTTCCAAAATGTCATCTTCAAGTACCTCCAGTGAATCTTCAGTGTCGTAGTCCGGTAGAATAATTTACTTGCCTCTTCTTCTGTTAGTTTGGAGACGCTTTCAGGAATAGTAATTGTTCTGTGCTCCACCTCTCCTTCAGAGAAGTCATGTGTTGTCGGTGTTGTCTCAAGGTTCACCTCTCCTATTGTGATGATTTTGTCTAGAAAAAACTCGTGGCTATTTCCTCGTTTTTCGTATAAGTACGTGTAGATAACCAGAGAATCTCACTTTGTCACTCGTAAAATTGTCCATGAGAGAAGCAGTCTGCTGTATCAACAATAACCCACATCTATCGAATGTAGATCTTCGCTTCTATACATCACTTCTTTGCCCTTAATTTGGTCATAAAGGATTATCGTTCACTTCATCTACATTAACGTTAGTTGGTGATATAATAGACCGCGTTTTGAAGTAAACGTTGTTTATGTTATTTCCATTGTAATCTTACACGCTTTCAGTCAACTGTTTTCTTGATGCGACCTGAACACCAAACTTCGGTAATTGTACTTTTCCACTTAAAGCTGAAGCGATAGCCAGCAACTCCTTTGCAAATGCAACGTTAGCGGCATCTACTTTTGTCTAACGTTTTCAGTTAGCTCCAATTTAACCAAATTCAGCCATAAATAGCTGTTTTTTATACAATAATTCAACTCATCACTCATGATTCTTTCCTCTTCTAATGACAGGAAGGATTTCTCTAAATTCACCGGAGCATACGAATGGTTTACCACCAATGAACGCCTATTTCTCTGTTATATCTATCGAAGTGACATCAAGAACAGCAATAGTGTTCTTGTTAGCCATTACTACTTCATCCCATATCGTAACAGATGTAGACAAAAATAGCTCCGCCATCTCTGTTTTCTTCTTGATTTCGCATAATCTGGAGCTCATTATATTCTGTTACGGGTATCTTGAACACGTTCATTCTCCGTGAAGCACTGTAGCGGATATACCCGAAGGTTCTGTCGCAAAACATATCTTAGCCACTAATACACTGTAAGGATATTTTTTTGTCTTAGATGTTATACGATAGATAACCTTGTATTCAGACCGTTCTCTGTATACACAGGAATACATGTAGATATGTATGATTGGGTAGATTGGGGTTCAGTAAAAATATATGTACCTTTAACCTTTTTTTTTAATGAGCAAGATTTTTTTTTAAATACAATAAAATCAAATCAGTCACTTCACAGTCATTTCCCTCGTACGGTCATGTCCCGTCACGTCACTTTCACTTTCACTTATTTTCTTATTTTCTCATTTACGTTTTTCTACGTTTTCCCCGCAATTTTGAAAGGGCTATATTTTATGTGAAATAAAAGAGGCATGTTATACAAATATTGGTTTATTTGACTAGCACAAAGCCTTTCATTCTTTCAACACGGCTCTAACACCTTGGGAATGGACAGGGAAGGAGTTGAGGAAGTAAAGGAAAGAAGAAAAGACAGTCCAAAATAAGTTGAGCCAGTGGCTGAAGTCCAAGGTAGGGGTGATCCCCTGTATTAGGCTTCAAGCTCTGCCTACATCCACCACCACCACTACTACAACACACAACAACAATGATCAAGGGTTTAGTCTCGATGTCAATGCTGATAATGAATTATTTATTTAGCAAAATAAAATTATACATAGTACATGAGTTTGGGCTGTACAAAAAATAGCTGAGCCTAGTGAGGGTTTCCACCTTCATTAAGGTACCTGTTAAACGTCGTGTGTCTAACTATTGAACATAGATACAAAAGGTGCAGAAACAAACAACAAAAATAATTATAGGGATGCAAAACTCCAAATTGCAACAATATAAATCGAATTACAAGGAAACATTTATTCAACTCTTTAACACAGTAATGGCATAACCAGCATAAAACAACAAAGCATAAAAGAACAACACAAAAGAAATAAAAACATGCTAGTCAGATTGATATCATCACATGCCAAGAATGTACGGAATTTTAAAGGGTCTTGCTGGGAAAGTTAACCCTAAGTTTTCAATTCTCAATGTTTGATTTGAAGTAAGTCGTACATGCACTAATACTTTACGATGTACCAAATTCTTGCAGCTCATCTTATCCATCTTTCTGGTATATGTAGTAGCACAGGACTCACGGGTTTGTATTATAGCAATAGAAAACAGTGCTGTTGACGTGGCTTCCTCTCTTTGGCAAGCATAAATATGAGAGAGGAAGGCTTCTAAGCTAGACAGGTGTTCAGCAGAACTGAGCGCATAAGCAATAAGCCCTTCCTTGTCCCCCCTTGTTGAGCCCCTGAACAGGAATATAACCTCATGCCTTTAATAAGGAAGTATATTCTCCCCAATCATCGTAACAGATGGACTGTATACAGGACAATAAGTGAACACAGATCACGGTAATTGATAAACCACACCAAAAACTTTCATCATCATCGTCAAGGAGCTAACGCTGCCGGGGACGCATAGCCACATCCTTTGTTTCCACCTACAAGGGTCCCTCATGGCAAGCCGCCAGGCAGAGACTCAGCCATCTCAGGCTCCTCATAATAGATTTGGTTGATCTGCCAAAGCCATGCCCAAGATTGTTTCGATCAGAGACAACCCGGTGAGCAGGATCATCCTGAGGAAAGCAAGCCAGGTGGTCATATAGCCTGAGTTGGCGATCACGGATCATGTAGGTAATAAGGTCCTGTGCCATTCTCACAGTGCAACCATTGGTTAGACACGTGGTCCCGCCAACAGTACCCGATCTGGTGCAAAGACCTATTACAAAAGGCATCAAGATGAGACTCTAAGGCACAGGATAATGTCCAGGTTTCACTACTGTATAGCAAAACTGGCATTATCAGTGCCTTGAAGACGCGTAGCTTGGTCCTTCTGCACAGGTACCAGCATCTCCAAATACTCTTGGCGAGAGAGTTTATGACCCCTGCTCCCAGGCCAATCTGTCTGCTGAATTCTTGGTCTGACAGCCCAGAGTTATGAACTACACTACCAAAGTATATAAAGCTCTCTGTGTCTTCAATGTCCTTGCCGCAAGCATGTACCGACGGAACAGGTTCTCCTAGCAAGTCCCTAAAGTCTTGGATCTTGGTCTTGGTCCAGGAGATCTGTAGACCCAAGGGCTTTATTTCATTACTAAATGCATCCTGAGCCACCACTAAGGTTTCCAAAGACTCAGAATAATATCATCAAGGTCGATAACCTTGACATTGCCCAGAGTCGTTCCACAACTTTAAACTGTAGCTCTGCCCAGTATCCAGTCCATGAAAGTGTTGAAAAGTATTGGTGCAAGGACACAAACTCACTCCTGAACAGGAACAGGAAAGAAGCTTGACAGCCCCCCCCCCCCTCCCACACACACACACTTTACAGCACTTTCAGTACCAGATTACAAATTTGTTATTTGTCCAATAATTCCTGTTGAAATTCCTCTCAGCCCACGCCCAAGCTGCATTCTACAATGACTCGAAGTGCAAGAATATGATCTATTGTGGACTTACCAGGAGTGAATCCAGATTGCTTCAGCCTCTGGCGCCTCATTAGGTGGTCTCTGATTTGTCTGAGAATATTGTTGATGAGAACCTTGGTTGGTATATTGAGCAGTGTGATGCCTCGTGGTTGCTGCAGTCCCTCTGGTCCCTCTTCTCCTTCTAGAGAGGGATGACCACACCCCTCAACAGGTCTGGGGAAACGGTACCAGACTGCCAGATGGCAGCCAGGACAGCATGCAACCCACATACCATAGGTTCACCACCAGCCTTTTACAGTTCAGGTGGAATGCCAGATATACTTGCTGCTTTACCACTCTTCAGCTTGGAGATCCTCACTGATGGTTGGGTCTGGCAATGGAATCTCGGCACTCAGTTAGGTTAGGTTAGCATTCAAGTTAACTGTTTACTACAACTGCTCAAAATACTCAGCCCAGCACTCTCACTCCACTGCAACAGGATCTGAGATGATCTGGACACTTACTAAGCGAATTGCTGTCACATGTGAAGAGGGTTTGGAGATCAGCTTTCGTAGGGCTTGTTACGCAGGACGAAGGTCATTTACGAAGAAATGGCCTTCTACCTCCTCTCCATAACTCTTAATAAATGTTCTTTGTAACTTCTTAACAGTGACCAAGCTCTGTGCACCTGAGAACGGCGCAAATTCCGATCCCCTGTCAGACAAGCTGCACAATCAGCGTCTGTGACGTCTAGTGTATCCTGTGAGATTAAATTCTGTCCTGCTTTCACCAACCGATTTATGAGCTGCATCAAACATTTTGCACTTGAAAGTGTCCCATAGAAGTACATGGTCCATCAGATTGTCGAGCACTGCGAAACGACCGAGACTGCCTCAGCAAACCCCTGTGCACATTCCCCCTCCATCAGCCTGTCCAAATGAAACACCCTAGGGTGATCATTGGACCACTGGGGAGTTTTGAAGTGGACCCACAGGGTAGCCACAACCAATCTATGGTCAGTACCACCGAACTCGGCAGTCCTATACATCCTGCAGTTCTGGAGGATCCTCCAACGAGTGTTAATGAGCATGTGGTCGATCTCCTTGGCTGCATTGTCCAGTGATGTGGGTCTAAATGCTGGTGCCAGGAGTCAGAACTTGTCAAGTTCTGGGACTTTGCAAAGTCCCGGATAAGGACGCTATTCTCGCTGCCGCTATCAGCTTTCAAACCATGAGGACTGACAGACATCTCATAGCCAGCTCGATCACAGTCAGATACCGCACTGAAGTCACCTAGAACAATACGAATATCTCACCGGAGACAACTATCTGACAAAGACGCTAGTTTGGCAAAGAACATCTTTCATGTTGAGTTTACAAACATCGGCAGGAGCGTGCACAGCAATAAGAGACATGAAGGCAAATGTTAACTTCAGTCTCATTACCATTATACACTCATTGACTGGAATAACCTCTACCACCAACTGCTGGAGTCTTTTGGAGATGGCTATGACTACTCCTTGAAGATGATAACTGTTGCTGCAGACCTACCAGTAATAGGTGTAGCCACCGCCTCCGAAAGAGCAGCCACCTCGACTCTTAACCTCCCGCGTTCCCTCAACAGTAAAGGCAACCGATTATCCTGATACAAAGAATGGATGTTCCAAGCCCCCACCCTGACTTCCTGCTTGAGGTTTAACCTTGGGCAGTCATTCTGGATGGACGCCACCTCTACCATCCCCACCGATACTGCTCTATATAAAAAGGGGAAGGCAGGGTACAGGACCCATCATCCACCTGCATGGTTCCCTTGGGTTTTCCCCTGCAAGCTTCACTCTGGGCTGGTAGCTGTCGGAACATAGACAGGACAAGTAGTTCCTGCATCCCGTTAGTCACCCTCCCAACAGGGCCCACAGGCCACCTCTCTTGATAGGTGGGAGTAGCATTTCCCCTCCCATCATTCCAATTATAGTTCGCATTGCCGATGGGTTTTCTGGGGGAGGAGGATTGGCAAGGCCCACCTCCCCGAGCCTCCCGTTA
>NC_091572.1:12125598-12130682 GCF_042767895.1 Penaeus vannamei
CCTAGGATTTTTAAGGTACTAACCTGATTTATTAATGCCGCTAATTACTAGGGAGGGTGCTCCTTTGCCGCAAAATGTGAAGGAGGCAGGGTGCGTCCGGCAGGAGGTCCTAGGTCCTAGGCTCCTGTGTGCTGCAGCGACGCTGCAGCACACAGGAAGTGATGCAACCTCACATTCAGGTGCTGGCTGCCTGCACCTGCCGCAATCTTTCTCACGACGAAGGAGGCCGTGGCGGAAGCACATATCTAGCATTTTTTCTTGGCTAATGGCAATCTCGCGCAGAAAATCCGTCTCGGAGTACGAGCACCCTCCACACTCGGCCATCGCGGCGACTATGACTGACTTCTGAACGCGACGGTTATTTCGGTTAGGAATACGAATGTCGTTATTCCAGAGGAAGGGAAACTCGACTTTGAGGCCATCGGTGTAACATCGAAAAAGTGCGCAAAACCCGCCGACGAGGGCGGGCCTCCATGTTTATCCTGATTATACTACAATCGTCTCTATATACAATGCTGACTATAATAAGGTTAATATGCTGATTCAGTGAGAATCTTACGAGGTAATACGCCCCCTGCTCCGACATCGACGATGATTGTGTAACGCTCTAGCCTGCCGTGAATACGTGGTGGAGGTTTTGTTTCCTCGGCGGGGGTTGGGGGGCGGCAGCCCCCTGCAATGGAAAGTTATGTGAATAACCATGGTTATTTTCACTGTGCGTTATATTATTAGTGCTATTTAACCCCGCATTTTCCCTGGAACCTTTCATGCCCTCCCCTGCTATCGGGGCCAAGTTTGTCGCTAACGGGGGGTTAGCGCGCAATAAAAACTATATATTTGCAATGTGGAGAGTGAGAGGAATCCAACGATACCAAAATCGTCGATATCGGTCATGCGGACGTAATATAGAAAATTACCTTTTGGTATCAATGTATTTTGCACAATAGTTCAGCATAAAGGAGTGGTGATTATCATATTGATGGATTCCTCTCACTAATTACTATCCAAATATATAGATAAAATTGTGTGGAAACGCCCATTAGCAACAATCTTGGGTGTTATTGGAAAAAGGCGTCACCAAAGAATCAATGAAAACTAACCTTACAGCCATGAAGATGTTTGATTAATGATCACTTTTCATTAAATAAACTTTTCTCAAAAAACTATAAAATAATCTATAAAATTCAATTTTCAGACTAGTCTCACCATGGTTTCCATATGTGTAGGGCATCATATGAAACCATACCAAGTTATAAAGAATTATTTTGAAGAGGATTAGGCTAACTATTACATGAACACAGAGTGTAAACTAAAGTGGTTTGCAACCAGTTGTCGCGACTACGCTCGATGCCGAATTTGTGCGACGATCTATCTTGCCGTGATTACATGGAGGATTCTTTGTTTTCCTGGGCGGGGATTGGGGAGCGGCAGCCTATATAGTGACAATAAAATGACTTGATCAGTACCGTGATTACAGCAGTGGAAAATTTGATAAGTATTCCCACAGCGATTGTGTGAATCTCACCTCCTTTCAATATTATTTTTATTTGCTTTGATAATTAAATAACTCATCTATTATTCATTTGCGAGACAAGTTTATTTAATGAAAAGTGATCATAATTAAATATCTTTAGGCTGTAAGGTTAGTTTTCATCAATTCTTTGGTGATGCCTTTTTCCAAATTTACCCAATCTTGTCCTCAATAGGCCTATTTGGTGTGACGTCGAGAGTCGAAGTCGCCTTTCCACTTGGTGAAAACAAACCCGTCGCTCACAGATGCCTCATGATCAGCGTAAGTGGAAATGGCATATGAATACTTTGATTCTTTAAAAACCGAAGCGAAAAAGCAATATGAAGCAAAACTAGAAGCTGTGCAGGTAGACGAGTGCCTATACCATCTGCTTGCTGAAATTGCGATCGACGATCCTTCGAAATAATTAATATCCCAACATCTACGACACGCCATGTAATATAATGATTTTACAATAATCTATGATTTTTGGCTGTATTGAATCATTTTTTCTGGGAAATCAATGCAATTTCTTCCTATTTACTAGGTGTTTATGTAAAGGAGACAATGAAGTCATGTAAAGGCCTACATGTGCACAACACATTTTTCTCTTTCCACAATAATTTGAAATGAGCCCTCTTCAATTGTTTCATCTGCTGAGCTATATGATATTTCAGACAGAGGTAACAGAAAATTGTGGTTTCTTCTGAATGCTTGGCATCTCCTTAGCTAGGCTTCTTTTCTTCCTATTTCAAATCTTTTTAACAGTATGACTGGTTTGTATACATCTAAAGGACAGTGCTTGGGATAAAGTCTGGTTAAGTTGGATCCGGGGATGGTTTGCTTGTAAATTGAAATTATGATAAATCAATTTATTACAGAAAAATGTAAAATTACTGTTGGGCTTTTTCGAGTGCATAACTGCTGCCAAAACCTAATTTTGGCAATGTTGACCTTGTTTAGCCTTGGTAGATGGTGTAAAAAGAGTTTGGAAGTGATTATCTGTCTCTAGAATTTTAAAAGATGTAAAATATCAATATGTAATAAAATGTTATGAGCAGATGTAAACATTCTATCAGGCGCCCAAGCACTCCCATCAGCATTCACCTGTTTCATGGCCTGTACCCATCGCTTCCATTTTTCAGGTTTCTTTTGACATCTGAGAATTTATGAAAGGTTAAACCTCTTTTTCCCATCATGTTGTGGTTCAAACAACCAGCGGCAACTCAGCTCCTCGGCATTTTCACTCAAAGAAACCAAATTTTCGGAATGATTCAGCGACTTTGTAAGCAAAGAGCATTGAGTCTTTTAACAAAAGAGGGTTTGTTTTCACCAAGTGATTGTTGCTAGGGGTGGTTGCTAGGCATTACCAAATTGGTCTGTAGCAGGGGAGAGGGCATGAGAGGTGCCAGAGGAATTGTGGGGTAAAATATAAATGACATGCACAGAAACAGTCACTATATTGTCTTATGCAGGAAGCTGCTGCTCCCATCCCCCACACAGGAAACAAAGATTCCACATACTGACACAGAAGAGACCATATGACAGATGTGGGAATGCCTGATGCCAAGTCTGTATGATGCTTTCTCCTGTCATGAACTCATGGAGGATTCTAAGTTTTTCCTGGGTAGAATATGGGGCGCAGCTTCACCCCATACCCTACTGAGCCCCCTCCGTTAGACAACATAGTGAGTAATTCTGTGTATATTCATATTTTACCCACCAATTTCTCTGGTACCTTTCATGCCCTCCCCTAATATCAAGGCTAAGAATGTGGGAGTTTAAGGTGTTTTCACACAACAATATCTATATTTTGATGTTAGAAAGTGAGAGGAATCCATCAATACCAAAATCATCACAATAAATTATGCAGAACTACTGTGTTAGAAAGTGAGAAGAATCCATCAATACCAAAATCATCACAATAAATTATGCAGAACTACTGTGCAAAATTACCCATGAAAGGTACTCTCCAACCATAAAAAGTATACCACTTCTGCCAACACTAAATGAGGCATGGGTTTTTTCTGGACGATGACTCAGCCAAATTGTGACGGGCAACACATGCACGAATATACTATAATGTACAGTCACAGTCAGAACTCTTGCAAAACATGTTAAAAGACTTTTGCCTGCAACTGTTCATTAGAGTATGTGCATGTGTTGCCAATCATAGTTTGGCTAGGGACTGCCTCCCAATTTTCACCATGGTAGACAAAGAATTCTCCACATTTAGGCCTACTCATTATAGGGAAGTGTGTATTCAGTGACTCCATCTCTTAAAAAGTATTTGATATAAGTCTTATAAAGTCTTAGGAAGGTCTTAAATTTCATTAGCTTGTACCTATATATATGTGTGTGTATATATATATATACATATATATATATATATATATATATATATATATATATATATATATATATATATATATATATATATATATATATATTTATATAGTTAATATATATATATATAATATATATATATATATATATATATATATATATATATATATATATATATATATATATATATATATATATATATATATATATATATAATATATATTTATACTTATATATATATATATATATATATATATATATATATATATATATATTTATATATATAAGTATATGTATATATTTATATATACAAAAATATGTATGTATGTATTCATGTATGTATTGCCAGACAAAAAATTTCACCTCCAGACTTGTGTTGTCCCAGTTCAATATGTGGGGAACTAGCATGCGAGGCCAGTCAAATTGATGCAGTGCTCCATTTACTGTTATTTCTTTCACAACTTCCAAGTCTATGATTCCCCTGGGCAATGCTTTTATTCATTCATTGCCTTTGTAATTCTTTTCCCTTTCTACTAGTGTAAACACAGATGCCAACACTGCACTGACATGCTGACCCATCAGATTGTTTTAGTTATCTCCTGCTAAACATTTTAGGTATTTTATTAAGGGATATTTTACTATGAAGTAACTTAGAGAAAGGTGTATTTTGTATTAAGAGAATATTGATCACTTTGATTTCTCATTCACAGAATTTGAGCACTATGACCTCTTTCCACGAGCCCTTGGGGAAATTGTGGAGCGTTACCATGTAAGAGAACTTCATCTTAGCCTAACCCAAGGTTTTTGGCGTCATCGAAAATGGGGATATCCTGTCATAGATGCCCCACCAGGTGCCCAGTTGTGGGTGTGGTTCAACCCATCAGATGAAGAGTAAGTTCAGGAAAAATTAAACTGTGACTTTTCTAGCACTCCCCCCCCCCCCTCTTTTTTCCCCGTCTCTGTATGTGGATGCTTCACTGCCATAACATGCCTCAAAATACAGGCATTAGGCTTAGCCTACATGAGTGACCACTTTAGGTGTTCAGCTTGTAGACTGATTTGCAGTAACTAAATTCCTTGCTACCCTTTTTTTATTTTTTTACTTTTCTGTATAATTTTTGTTTTCCCCATGTCTATAGTTGTTATTTGATTTGTTTTATTCGAATATAAAAAGACTCCATATCATATCTCAAGGTAGTCTTTAACTCAGTGCAATGATGATAATAGT
>NC_091572.1:12131182-12136182 GCF_042767895.1 Penaeus vannamei
ATAATTTTAAAGTAATGATAATGATACTAACAGTACTACTACTACTAATGATAATAATGATAATAATGATGATGAATACTACCCTTCCATATTTTTGTAAAATGAGTTCGAATCATTTTGATATAAAACCCCTTAAAATTTCCCCCCAAGCCCTAACCCTATATCTCATGTTTCCCAAGGCTGTTATGTGGCTCATGATCTACTGTATGTTTTCATCCTAATTACGGATTTTCTGGTCTGCATTTTTAGACTAGTCATATTATGTTATTAATTTTTTGATAATTATGAAAATGAGAAGGGAAAGGGATATTATAAAAATGTGACAGTGTCATGTAGGGTTTATGTTGATTATTTGTTGTTACATTTTTCTGAGTTTTCATTTTCTTTATCCCACATATATATATATTTTTTTTTTTTATATACGAAAGAAGGTATACGAGCGCGTCTCTCGATAAAGGGACTATGATTAAAAAAAAAAGTGAAGATTTTTACTATTCCTTTTTTTTTTTTTTTTTTTTTTTGTAGCGTCACTTGTCTGACTCAATATCTTTTTATTTTTTTGTTTTCCCGGATTTTTTTTTTTGTTCTCCTTCTCTCCTTGCCTCTCCCCCTTTTTTTCTCTCTTTCTCTCCCACTCTGTCTTTGTTGATTTGTCTGAATATCTGTGTCTGTCATTTGTTCTTTTGTCCATCTTTGTCTTCAGTCTTTTCTGTCTTCAATCTTGTCTCTATCTCAGTTTTTCTTTTTTCAATTTTTCGTCTGTGTTCTGCTTCTGTCTCTCTCCTCTTTCTTTCTTTTTCTTTTTCTTTTCTCTCTCTCTCTCTCTCTCTCTCTCTCTCTCTCTCCCCCTCTCCCTCCAATTCCCCCCCTTTCTTTCTTTTCCTTATTTTTTTTCTCTCTCTCTTTTTTCGCCGTCCGAAACGTGCTCGGGAAAAGATGAATGAAAAAAGGAAAACATTATCCTTCTCTCCCCTTTTTCTTTTGCTTTCAACTCGCAAAGATGTTTAGGGGAACCATTGCGGATTGCAATTCACTTCAGGAAATTCCCTTTTTTTAAAACCCCCTTGTCTAGCACCCACTGATTTTGCTGACTCTTGCAATCAGTTATTTATTTTCGATTCCCACATTCACACACACACACACACACACACACACACACAAAAAAACCCACCACACACACACACACACTCACACACACACGTCACACACACACACACACACACACACACACACACCCACACTCACACAAACACACAAATACACAAAACCCCCCCACACACACAGACACACAGACACACAGACACACACACACACACACACACTCCCCACACACACACACACACACACACACTCACACATACGCTGCGTGTCTTTTTTTTCCCTTTTTTCTTACCTTAAAATTTTCTTCTTTCTGTCTGTCAGTTATCTATGTTTCCCTCCCCTTTTCTCTTCCTATTTCTCCCCTTTCCCCCATTCTTCTCCTCCCTCTCCCTCCTCCCTGCTCCCCTCTTCGTCTCTTTTTCTTTTTTTGTTTCTGTTTTTCTGTCTGTCTGTCTCTTTTTGTTTCGAGACTGGTTTTTTTGTCTGTCAACCTCTCCCTCTTTTTCTTCCTTTCTTTGTTTCTTCGTCATCTCTTTCATTTTTTTCCCCTTCTTTCTCTGTCCCCCCCTATCTCCCTCCTTCCCCTTTTCTTAGTCTTTTTGTCTTCTCTCCTCCCCCTTTTCTCTCTCTCCCTTTCTACGTCTCCCTTTTTCCTCCTCATTCCCTCCCTCCCTCTTCCTTCTCCATTCCTTACCCTCCCTCCTCCATTCCTCCCTCCCCTCCCCTCCCCCCCTTCCCCCCCTATCCCCCTTTTTCTTGTCCCTCCACCTTTCCCCTTCCCTCTCCCTCTCCTCCTCCTTCCCATTCCCCTTTCCCTTTCCCCTTTCCTCTCCCTATACCTCCCCCCCCTTTCCCTCCTCCTCCTTTCCCCATTCCCCCTCCTTCCTCTCCTCCTCCTTTCCCTTTCCCTCCCCTATCCTCCCTCCTTCCTCCTCCATTCCCATTTCCCCTCCCTCTCCCCTATACCTCCTCTCCCTCCTCTCCCCTCCCTCCACTCCTCCCTCTCCCCATATACCTCTCGCATTCCTCCTGGTGGCGACACCTGAGTCCAAGACCGAATCACGAAGACGAATAGTTATCGAATATCTATGCTTGCCGTTGCTTGCGGTCGTTTGGCGTAATGCTGATGTTGATGGCGATGGATAAACATTTCTGCTCGCGTCTGCCTGGCAGCTGTGAGCTGGGGGGAGGGGGAAGGGAGGGTGTGAGTGTGCGGTTTCTGTGTTGAGAGAGAAGGGGGGTAGGAGGGAGAGGGGTGGGTGGGTGAGGGAGGGAGAGGGTGGGTGGGTGGGTGGGAGGGAGTGAGGGATGGAGGGTAGGAGGGAGGAGGGAAGTGAGAGGGTGAGGGATGGAGGGAGGGATGGAAAGGTAAGGAGGGAGAGTGTAAGAGAAGGAGGGAAGGAAATGAGAGAGGGAGATAGAGAGAGGAATGGGAAGACATAGATAGATAGATATAGAGATTGATAGATAGATAGAAAGAACGATATAGAGAGAGTGAGCGAGAGGCGGGGAGAAGAAGAAGAAACACGTGCTGCAGCATATGAAGCAAGCTAATCAAAGAAGTGCACTCTCTTCAAGATGGATACACCAATCCTGGGGCATGTAGTGTCCAGTGAGCGAGTCCAACTGACCCTGAGAAGATGAGGGCAGCGCATGAATGGCCGGTGCCTAGGGACCTAAGGGAACTGAAGAGCTATGTTGGCTTCAGTAGTTATTACCGACGGTTCATAAAGGACCTCGCCAGGATAGCCACACCACCCCACCATCTCAATAAGACAGGCGTGACATTTTATTAGGACCTGGAGTGCCAGAAGGCTTTTGGAAGGCTAAGGTTGGCTTTGGTTGATGCTCCTGTGTTGAAATTTTCAGATCCTGGGGTGCCCATACCTCCTGGGTTGTGACGCCAGCGATGGGGGAGTGGGTGCAGTGCTCTCACAGGTGAAAGAAAGATGGCCAAGAGCGAGTTAACAAGTGGCATATTACAGTAGTAATTTCTCGTTAAACGAGCGGAACTACTGTGTCACACGGAAGGAACTGCTGGCCAATGTGAAGTTAGGGCGCTTTTTTTGCACTTCCATCCCTACCTGTATGGTGCATTTTTTTGTACGCACGAACCATGTAGCACTTAAGTGGCTGAAGACCCTGAAGGGCAGTTAAGAAGCACGATGGTTTGGTAGGTTGGAGTGGAATACCACTAACAGGTGGAGCATCGTCCAGGAGTGGTCATGAAAATGCGGACGCTCTCAGTCGAGTGCCATTCTTTTTAATTTTACCTTGTATGCTGATGATGCTGACTCACACACTGTTGGTCCGTGCATTGATTCCCTAATCGCCAATGCCAACCACAGGATCATCCAAGTAAGCTATTGATTCTCAGTAATAAGTTAAATTCAAATCACCGATAAAACTTATATTTCATTGAAATAAAGAGTAGTTTCACATTCTAGCTATATTGAGTAAATTGATATGTATCATTCATATTTACAACCAACAATATTCCTGTACTTAATCCTTAAATCACAATATTTACCATCATTAGATTGTTTTTTGTACATATTTCAGTCCATGTTTTGTTTGTGCTTGTACGTTTGTAAATGTTCTATAAATTTTATTATACCAGCTTGTCTCTGGCACTTGCCTTTGTAATGTAAAACAAATGTATTGTCTATATTGCCTCCATATTTGCTCTACGTACCCATCAATATATTCAATGATCTAAACCCGGATCTCTATATACTGATAGATAACAGCCTTTGTAAGGGAGTTCCTTAATATATCAAATGTACCCATATATTTGGTTTACAACTCATGTCTAAATAAACTGTTTTCAATTGCAATTTCCTCCTCTTACTCCAATTCTCACCTGCTTCTCCTCCTCCTCCTTCCTTCTTCATCCGCCTGCATCTCCTCCACCTCTTCCTTCATCCTCCCTCCACCTCTTCCTCCATCCCCTCCTCCTCCTTCTACACCTTCTTCTCCCACCTCCTCCTCTTCCCACCTTCACTCTCTTCCCTCCCTCTTCAACTCCTTCTTCTCTTCCTCCTCCTCCTCCTCCTCGTTCTTGTCCTCGTCCTCCTCCTCCACTTCCTCCTTCTCCTTCTCTTGTTCCTCTTCCTCCTCCACCTCCACCTCCTTCCCTCCTCATCGTTATCCTCGTTTTCCTCCACCCTCATTATTCTCCTCTCCCCCGCTCCTCCACCTCCTCCTTCCTCCTTCTCCTTCACCTCCACTTTCTTCCTTCAACTCCAACTCCTCCTCCTTCTCTTCCTCCATCTCTTACATTCTCTCCCGTCCTCCTCCCTTCCTCCTTCTCCTCCTCCTACCACCTTTCTCCTTCACCTCCATCTCCTCCTCCTCCTCTTCCTCCTTCTCTCCTCTTCCACCTCCACCTCTACCTCCTCCCTCCCCTTCCCATTTCTACCTCCTCGTCCTCCTCCTCCTTCTCTTCCTCCCTCTCTACCTTCTCCTCCGCCTCTTTCCTCCATCCTGCATACCAAACCATCGATTTTATTCCCGCTTCATATTTCCTCCTTTCCAAATGTTTCGTCTCTGCATCGCTCAGCTTCTCGCAAACTCTCGTTGGAACTTCAATGAACCGATAAGAAGTCTTTAAGTGTGGGTAAGAAGGGTCGTTATACTTTGGGAAATAATCGCTCGATAATGAAACGGGTGATTTATTTCCTTCGTTTTGGAATGTTTTTATTTTTTATTTTTATTTATTTATTATCATTGTCGTTTGTTTTTATTTTGAAATTTATTTATATGTATATTTTTTTGCGTGTTTCTCTTTCTCCCTTTCTTTCTTTCTTTCTCTCTCTCTCTCTCTCTCTCTCTCTCTCTCTCTCTCTCTCTCTCTCTCTCTCTCTCTCTCTCTCTCTCTCTCTCTCTCTCTCTCTGTC
>NC_091572.1:12146182-12153682 GCF_042767895.1 Penaeus vannamei
GCTTGAAAGCAGCTTAATGGGCTAAGCAAACACAGACCCCTGGGCAAATTCAAGTCCACTTTCACAGGGACCAAGAAGAACCCTGAACAAAGAGTAGCCTACTTCGAGAGGACATTGGAATGAACACTCACCACGTTACCCATACATGGAATTCCCGTTCTGCGGCAAGACAAATACAGCCATCGATTGGATCGTAAAGGAGAAAACTTCTTCTGGGTCCATCATCAACTTACCGTCCGATTTGACGCCGAACGTCTCTCCAATTACTTGGACCCTGTGGGAGAACTTCACTGGGGAAAGCCTATTCTCCATAAGGCTTTGCCCCCACACTACTTACAAGTATGGAGGTCAGTTTCCTCCGTCCCGATAACGTCAACTTCGAGGATGTAGATGGCGTTGCCCGAATTCGAGACTTGCTCATCATTGAAAGCCGAATTCGAGATGCTATTGCCCATGGTTACATTGTTGACAAGTCTGGTAATCGCATTGATATCATGAATGAACATGGTATTGACATCCTGGGAGACGTTATTGAATCATCTATGTACAGTCCTAATGTCAGATACTATGGGGCTTTGCATAACACTGCCCATATTGTCCTTGGTCGACAGGGTGATCCTCATGGAAAGTACCTTTACTCCCCTGGCGTGCCTGAGCACTTTGAAACTGCCACACGTGGACCCTAGCTTCTTTAGGCTTCATAAATATATGGATAACATCTTCAAAGAGCGTTATGACTCCCTTCCTCCTTACACTAAGGAAGAACTGACATTCGAAGGTGTAAATGTTGATGCTCTATCTGTTGATGGTGAACTGGAGACTTTTGAAGACTTTGAATATAGTCTTCATAACGCCGTTGATGACACAGAAGAAATTGCAGATGTGGAAATCTCTACTTACGTGCCTAGACTTAACCACAAAGATTTTGCTTACAACATTGACGTTAGCAACAATCAAGGTGCGGGAGGGCCTTAGCGACAATCCGGGCATTTCGCCTGGCCTCATCGTGACAACAATGGTATCCAATACTCATTTGATGAGGGTCGCTGGAATGCTATTGAACTCGATAAATTCTGGATCAAGTGTATGTATTCTCATTTCCTTTTCAGCCAATCGCGCTTTAGTTAATTGACTATTTTTGCACTTACCTCATACTTCTCGTTCCTTTATAATCGCCTCTATATAAATCTCTTTGTTTTTACTTCAACAGTGGCACCAGGAGTCATTCATTGTCCGGAAGTCTGAAATCTTGCAGTGACTGTCCCTGACGTACCAAGCTTCCAGACCCTCTTGACAAGACCAAAGAAGCCCTGGCTGGCTCAGACTCCGGACTAAGAAGCTTTGAAAGAGTGCCACTGCATTCCTAACCGATTCCTCATCCCCATGGTAATGAACAGGGTCTGGAATTCGACCTTGTTGTAGCCGTCACAGATGGCACAGCTGATGCGGCGATGGATGCACTTCATGAAAATACCGAATTCATTCACTACGGTTCCCACGGCAAGTACCCTGACAAGCGCCCACATGGCTACCCTCTGATCGTCGAGTTCCAGATGATCGTGTGTTTGAAGAACTTCCCAATTTCGGACACATATTCAAGTTAAGGTTCTCAATCATGGTGTGAACATGTCCATAGTCACTAATCTCACGGAAACCAAATGTGGTTGTTGTTATACTGGTTTGAATCTGTAAAGAACTCCAGATTTGTTTAATAAAGTTCATGTACGCAAATAAAGAAATTACAATAGCATTCCTGACTTTCCTCTTTGTCATTTCACATCTCGTACAATTATTTGGTAATAATCTCTTCTTCTCTTCTTCCATCTTATGTAGTATATATACATGCCTATACACGTCTGTCTGTTTGTCTGTATATGTAGATACATGTATACATATATACATATATGTATATATATACATATATATATATATATATATAAAGAATATAGTTGAATAGTAATTTTTGAATGAACTGTCATTTCACCGTCGTACTTGATATATTTCAGCCATTCATTTTTGCACAGTATTTTTTCATTATTTTTTAATAGCTATAATTTCACTATATAAATTATAGGAATGAAGGGAACTGTATTTTTATCGGATTATGGCAATATCTAAATTAATAACTGATAACTGATACTAAAAAAGTGTCGCATGGAGGGATCGGTAAAACTATAGTCTGGGATGAGCAATGGGAACAGGCCAAACGAACGTGTAACGTGCGAGCAGTTAGCCTGAGCAGACGGCTGGCCTGTCTTACTGGCGTGGTTATGATCACGGTCTAAAGAGGTGCAGCTCACCTCAGTTTTCTGTGTGGCTCAGGGGATTAGTTTGGCAAGATAATAGCAGTAGCCGAAGCCTTATATTTCGAAAAACGTGATTCCTTTTGCCGACATGTATTTACAAGCGGCTGCGTGCGTGCACATACGTGTGTATACAATCGCAAATGGATGTGTGTGTTTGTATGTATGTGTGTGAGTGTATGTGTGTGTGTTAGTTGTGTGTATAAAAGCTCACACACAATCGTGAATGAGTGTGTGTGTTTGTGTATGCGGTTTAGTCTATTTGCTCGCTTTTCGATCGCGGGCTTTGCCCATATAACACAATATTAACAAATGAGAAATAATAGATGCATGTTATACAAATATTGGTCTATTTATCTAAGAGTCTACAGATCCATGTTTCTTAGACTTTTCGTTTTCCTTTCATCAGATTCTTCTCCATCATAGTCCTTTTCTGTGTCGAAGCGTTTAGGAAATGTACGACCTTCATCGCTGTCATCACTCATCCTCTTAATTTTGGTGAAGATCTCGAGCTCTCAAGGTTCTTATCGAGTTTCCAAAATGTCATCTTCAAGTACCTCCAGTGAATCTTCAGTGTCGTAGTCCGGTAGAATAATTTACTTGCCTCTTCTTCTGTTAGTTTGAGACGCTTTCAGGAATAGTAATTGTTCTGTGCTCCACCTCTCCTTCAGAGTAGTCGTTGCGTTGTCGGTGTTGTCTCAAGGTTCACCTCTCTCCTATTGTGATGATTTGTCCAGAAAACTCGTATTATTTCCTCGTTTTCTTATTAGTACGTGTAGATAACCAGAGAATCTCACTTTGTCACTCGTAAAATTGTCCATACAGAGAAGCAGTCTGCTGTATCAACAATAACCCACATCTATCGAATGTAGATCTTCGCTTCATAGCATCACTTCTTTAATTTCTTAATTTGGTCATAAAGGATTATCGTTCAATTCATCTACATTAACGTTAGTTGGTGATATAATTGACTGCATTTTGAAGTAAACATTGTTCACTGTTATTTTCATTGTCATCTTACACTGTTTTCTTGATGCGACCTGAACACGAAACTTCTTTGGTAACTGTACTTTTCCAATCAAAGTTGAACCGATAGCCAGCAACGTTAGCGGCATCTATCTTCTCTAGTCTAACGTTCTCAGTTAGCTCCAATCTAACCAAATTCGGCCAGAAATAGCTGTTTTTATACAATAATTCAACTCATCACTCAGATTCTTTCCTCTTCTAATGACAGGAAGGATTTCTCTAATTCACTGGAGCATACGAATGGTTTACCACCAATGAACGCCTATTTCTCTGTTATATCTATTATCGCGACATCAAGAACAGCAATAGTGTTCTTGTTAAAATTAATACTACTTCATCCCATATCGTAACAGATGTAGACAAAAATAGCTCCGCCATCTCTGTTTTCTTCTTGATTTCGTATAATCTGGAGCTCATTATATTCTGTTACGGGTATCTTGAACACGTTCATTCTCCGTGAAGCACTGTAGCGGATATACCCGAAGGTTCTGTCGCAAAACATATCTTATACTAATACACTGTAAGGATATTTTTTTGTCTTAGATGTTATATGATAGATAACCTTGTATTCTGACCGTTCTCTGTATACACAGGAATACATGTAGATATGTATGATTGGGGTGATTGGGGTTCAGTAAAAATATATGTACCTTTAACCTTTTTTTAATGAGCAAGATTTTTTTTTAAATACAATAAAATCAAATCAGTCACTTCACAGTCATTTCCCGTACGGTCATGTCCCGTCACGTCACTTTCACTTTCACTTATTTTCTTATTTTCTCATTTACGTTTTTCTACGTTTTCCCCTGCAATTTTGAAAGGGCTTATATTTTATGTGAAATAAAAGAGGCATGTTATACAAATATTGGCTTTATTTGACTAGCACAAGCCTTTCATTCTCTTCAATGATTTGCCTCTAACACCTTGGGAATGGACAGGAAGGAGTTGATAGCAAAGGAAAGAAGAAAGACAGTCCAAAAATAGTTACCAGTGGCTTGAAGTCCATGTAGTAAGTATCCCCTGTATTAGGCTTCGCTCTGCCTACATCCACCACCACCACTACTACAACACACAACAACAAATGATCAAGGGTTTAGTCTCGATGTCAATGCTGATAATGAATTATTTATTTAGCAAAATAAAATTATACATAGTACATGAGTTTGGGCTGTACAAAAAATAGCTGAGCCTAGTGAGGGTCAAACTTCATTAAGGTACCTGTTAAACGTCGTGTGTCTAACTATTGAACATAGATACAAAAGGTGCAGAAACAAACAACAAAAATAATTATAGGGATGCAAAACTCCAAATTGCAACAATATAAATCGAATTACAAGGAAACATTTATTCAACTCTTTAACACAGTAATGGCATAACCAGCATAAACAACAAAGCAAAAGAACAACACAAAAGAAATAAAAACATGCTAGTCAGATTGATATCATCACATGCCAAGAATGTACGGAATTTTAAAGGGTCTTGCTGGGAAAGTTAACCCTAAGTTTTCAATTTTCAATGTTTGATTTGAAGTAAGCCGTACATGCACTACTTTACGATGTACCAAATTCTTGCAGCTCATCTTATCCATCTTTCTGGTATATGTAGTGCAGCACAGGACTCACGGGTTTGTATTATAGCAATAGAAACAGTGCTGTTGACGTGGCTTCCTCTCTTTTGGCAAGCATAAATATGAGAGGAAGGCTTCTAAGCTAGACAGGTGTTCAGCAGAACTGTTTTTACAAGTACAAGCCCTTCCTTGTCCCCCCTTGCTGAGCCCCTGAACAGGAATATAACCTCATGTCTTTAATAAGGAAGACATTCTCCCAATCATCGTAACAGATGATCATACAGGACAATAAGTGAACACAGATCACGGTAATTGATAAACCACACAAAACTTTCATCATCATCGTCAAGGAGCTAACGCTGCCGGGGATGGCAGCCACATCCTTTGTTTCCACCTACAAGGTCCCCTCATGGCAAGCCGCCAGGGCAGAGACTCAGCCATCTCAGGCTCCTCATAATATCTTGTTGATCAAGCCAGCCATGCCCAAGATTGTTTCGATCAGAGACAACCCGGTGAGCAGGATCATCCTGAGGAAAGCAAGCCAGGTGGTCATATAGCCTGAGCTGGCGATCACGGATCATGTAGGTAATAAGGTCCTGTGCCATTCTCAGTTATGCAACCATTGGTTAGACACGTGGTCCCGCCAACAGTACCCGATCTGGTGCAAAGACCTGTCATAAAAAAGGCATCAAGATGAGACTTAAGGCACAGGATAATGTCCAGGTTTCACTACTGTATAGCAAAATCAGCATTATCAGTGCCTTTGAAGATGCTAGTAGCTTGGTCCTTCTGCACAGGTACCAGCATTCTCAAATACTCTTGGCGAGAGAGTTTATGACCCCTGCTCCCAGGCCAAATCTGTCTGCTGAATTCTTGGTCTGACAGCCCAGAGTTAAGGAACTACACTACCAAAGTATATAAAGCTCTGGTGTCTTCAATGCGTCTTGTCAGTAAAGGCTGTACCGACGGAACAGGTTCTCCCAGTGTCCAAAGTCTTGATCTTGGTCTTGGTCCAGGAGATCTGTAGACCCAAGGGCTTTATTTTCACACAAATGCATCCTGAGCCACCACTAAGGTTTCCAAAGACTCAGAATAATATCATCAAGGTCGATAACCTTGGACATTGCCCAGAGTCGTTCCACAACTTTAAACTGTAGCTCTGCCCAGTATCCAGTCCATGAAAGTGCTGAAAGTATTGGTGCAAGGACACAACTCACTGAACAGAAACAGGAAAGAAGCTTGACACTTCCCCCTCCCACACACACACACACTTTACAGCACTTTCAGTACCAGATTACAAATTTGTTATTTGTCCAATAATTCCTGTTGAAATTCCTCCGCCCACGCCCAAGCTGCATTCTTACAATGACTCGAAGTGCAAGAATATGATTCATTGTGGACTTACCAGGAGTGAATCCAGATTGCTCAGCCTCTGGCGCCCATTAGGTGGTCTCTGATTTGTCTGAGAAATATTGTTGTTGATGAGAACCTTGGTTGTGTATATTGAGCAGTGTGATGCCTGTGGTTAAGCAGTCCCTCTGGTCCTCTTCCTTCTAGAGAGGATGACCACACCCTCAACAGGTCTGGGGGAAACGGTACCAGACTGCCAGATGGCAGCCAGGATTGGGCACATGCAACCCACATACCATAGGTTCACCACCAGCCTTACAGTTCAGGTGGAATGCTGATATACTTGCTGCTTTACCACTCTTCAGCTGGGAGGACCTCACTGATGGTTGGGTCTGGCAATGGAATCTCGGCACTCAGTTAGGGTTAGGTTAGCATTCAAGTTAACTGTTTACTACAACTGCTCAAAATACTCAGCCCAGCACCACTCCACTGCAACAGGATCTGAGATGATCTGGACACCTTTACTAAGCGAATTGCTGTCAATAGGGGAAGAGGGTTTGGAGATCAGCTGTAGGGCTTGTTACGCAGGACGAAGGTCATTTACGAAGAAATGGCCTTCTACCTTCCATAATCCTTAATAAATGTTCTTTGTAACTTCTTAACAGTGACCAAGCTCTGTGCACCTGAGAACGGCGCAAATTCCGATCCCCTGTCAGACAAGTTGCACAATCAGCGTCTGTGACGTCTAGTGTATCCTGTGAGATTAAATTCTGTCCTGTTTTCACCAACCGATTTATGAGCTGCATCAAACATTTTGCACTTGAAAGTGTCCCATAGAAGTACATGGTCCATCAGATTGTCGAGCACTGCGAAACGACCGAGACTGCCTCAGCAAACCCCTGTGCACATTCCCCCTCCATCAGCCTGTCCAAATGAAACACTTGTGTGACTATTGGACCACTGGGAGTTTTTGAAGTGGACCCACAGGGTAGCCACAACCACCCATGGTCAGTACCACTGAACTCGGCAGTCCTATACATCCTGCAGTTCTGGAGGATCCTCCAACGAGTGTTAATGAGCATGTGGTCGATCTCCTTGGCTGCATTGTCCAGTGATGTGGGTCTAAATGCTGGTGCCAGGAGTCAGAACTGTCAGTTCTGGGACTTTGGCAAAGTCCCGGATAAGGACGCTATTCTCGCTGCCGCTATCAGCTTTCAAACCATGAGGACTGACAGACATCTCATAGCCAGCTCG
>NC_091572.1:12161182-12163682 GCF_042767895.1 Penaeus vannamei
ACCGGCGAAAAAGCAATATGAAGCAAAAACTAGAAGCTGTGCAGGTGACTTAGTGCCTATACCATCTGCTTGCTGAAATTGCGATCGACGATCCTTCGAAATAATTAATATCCCAACATCTACGACACGCCTCATGTAATATAATGATTTTACAATAATCTATGATTTTTGGCTGTATTGAATCATTTTTTCTGGGAAATCAATGCAATTTCTTCCCATTTACTAGGTGTTTATGTAAAGGGAGACAATGAAGTCATGTAAAGGCCTACATGTGCACAACACATTTTTCTCTTCCACACAATTTGAAATGAGCCCTCTTCAATTGTTTCATTCGCTGAGCTATAAGGATATTTCAGACAGAGGTAACAGAAAATTGTGGTTTCTTTCTGAATGCTTTGCATCTCCTTAGCTAGGCTTTTCTTCCTATTTCAAATCTTTTTAACAGTATGACTGGTTTGTATAATATCTAAAGGACAGTGCTTGGGATAAAGTCTGGTTAAGTTGGATCCGGGATGGTTTGCTTGTAAATTGAAATTATGATAAATCGGGCCTATTACAGAAAAATGTAAAATTACTGTTGGGCTTTTCGAAAGTGCATAACTGTTGCCAAAACCTAATTTTGGCAATGTTGACCTTGTTTAGCCTTGGTAGATGGTGTAAAAGAGTTTGGAAGTGATTATCTGTCTCTAGAATTTTAAAAGATGTAAAATATCAATATGTAATAAAATGTTATGAGCAGATGTAAACATTCTATCAGGCGCCCAAGCACTCCTATCAGCATTCACCTGTTTCATGGCCTGTACCTATCGCTTCCATTTTTCAGGTTTCTTTGGACATCTGAGAATTTATGAAAGGTTGGAACTCTTTTCCCATCATGTTGTGGTTCAAACAACCAGCGGCAACCAGCTCCTGGGCATTTCACCAAAGAAACCAAATTTTCTCGGAATGATTCAGCGACTTTGTAAGCAAAGCATTGAGTCTTTTAACAAAAGAGGGTTTGTTTTCACCAAGGATTGTTGCTAGGGTGGCTGCTAGGCATTACCAAATTGGTCTGTAGTAGGAGAGGGCATGAGAGGTGCTGAGGAATTGTGGGGTAAAAATATAAATGACATGCACAGAAACAGTCACTATATTGTCTTATGCAGGAAGCTGCTGCTCCCATCCCCCACACAGGAAACAAAGATTCCACATACTGACACAGAAGAGACCATATGACAGATGTGGGAATGCCTGATGCCAAGTCTGTATGATGCTTTCTCCTGTCATGAACTCATGGAGGATTCTAAGTTTTTCCTGGGTAGAATATGGGCAGCTTCACCCCATACCCTACTGAGCCCTCCGTTAGACAACATAGTGAGTAATTCTGTGTATATTCATATTTTACCCACTAATTTCTCTGGTACCTTTCATGCCCTCCCCTAATATCAAGGCTAAGAATGTGGGAGTTTAAGGTGTTTTCACACAACAATATCTATATTTTGATGTTAGAAAGTGAGAGGAATCCATCACCAAA
This sequence comes from Penaeus vannamei, assembly GCF_042767895.1. Taxonomy (NCBI): domain Eukaryota; kingdom Metazoa; phylum Arthropoda; class Malacostraca; order Decapoda; family Penaeidae; genus Penaeus; species Penaeus vannamei. The sequence goes on from NC_091572.1 coordinate 12,162,696, forward strand.
ATCATCACAATAAATTATGCAGAACTACTGTGTTAGAAAGTGAGAAGAATCCATCAATACCAAAATCATCACAATAAATTATGCAGAACTACTGTGCAAAATTACCCATGAAAGGTACTCTCCAACCATAAAAAGTATACCACTTCAAACACTAAATGAGGCATGGGTTTTTTCTGACGATGACTCAGCCAGGCTCAGACGGGCAACACATGCACGAATATACTATAATGTACAGTCACAGTCAGAACTCTTGCAAACATGTTAAAAGACTTTGCCTGCAACTGTTCATTAGAGTATGTGCATGTGTTGCCAATCATAGTTTGGCTAGGGACTGCCTCCCAATTTTCACCATGGTAGACAAAGAATTCTCCACATTTAGGCCTACTCATTATAGGAAGTGTGTATTCAGTGACTCCATCTCTTAAAAAGTATTTGATATAAGTCTTATAAAGTCTTAGGAAGGTCTTAAATTTCATTAGCTTGTACCTATATATATGTGTGTGTATATATATATATACATATATATATATATATATATATATATATATATATATATATATATATATATATATATATATATATATATTTATATAGTTATATATATATATAATATATATATATATATATATATATATATATATATAATATATATATATATATATAATATATATTTATACTTATATATATAAATATATATATATATATATATATTTATATATATATATATGTATATATTTATATATACAAAAATATGTATGTATGTATTCATGTATGTATTGCCAGACAAAAAATTTCACCTCCAGACTTGTGTTGTCCCAGTTCAATATGTGGGGAACTAGCATGCGAGGCCAGTCAAATTGGATGCAGTGCTCCATTTACTGTTGGTTTCTTTCACAATTCCAAGTCTATGATTCCCTGGCAATGCTTTTATTCATTCATTGCCTTTGTAATTCTTTCCCTTTCTACTAGTGTAAACACAGATGCCAA
>NC_091572.1:12178682-12183682 GCF_042767895.1 Penaeus vannamei
AATGTAAATAAGAATTAGCCTTTGCCAATGCATAGAGGCACAGAAACACTTGATGTAAATCACTCACCAAGTTTAATATGTAATGACTTAAAGGATCTCTAACACATCTTCAAGTAAGAAATCAGAGTGAAAATGTATAATTTCCATCAGTATGACTATTTTCCTCTATAGCAATAAATCATAATAAATATTAATAACAAAAGTTACCAATATACAAACACAACTCTTAACCCAGTGCCAAAGGGTAAAAATGTTTGGCAAATGGACGTATCGACGGGATTGTTGACGCGCATCGGCAGTTTCCCCTGTTTGCACCTGGCTCGATCGGTAGTTTGTGAGCGACATTTAGCACCTAAAAGCTTTTATTTTGCTATGATTTATAAAGATATTAAAATTTGGAAGGTTTACCTTTATTATAGGTGCCATTGCCTAAAATCTTTACTATATAAATGAAGCCGCTACTATCAGAGAAAAACAAACTCCGTCTGACAAGCCAGTGGTGTGGGAATGGGCATGACATTGTAGCCGACCCCCGCAACCTGCAGCGCAGCATACTTCCCCTAGGTTGGGTCCAGGTCCACAGCCTGTCCACTCGCCCTCACCATCAGCAGCTTCTCGAAGACGCATACCGAGACCTGACTGGTTGACCACAGACACCTCACGGCTCGCTTATTGGACCGCAGGCTCCCCTCGTTCCCGGGTGGCTGACACAGCTCAGACCCACTTAAGCTCCGGCACCCGGGCAGAGTTTGGCACTCACGATCCTCCACCAGAGCAAGACACAGCAAGCAAGCAACCAGGCCTACCCAGGCATCAGCCATCTGGGGAGCTGCCCTGGCTCTCCCTGTCGATCTCCAGCACACCAGCCATACCTTTGGGTACACACACCCACACCCAAAAACTCCTTAAAGAGATGATTGATACCAGTCTATGGCAGATACAAATCCATTGCCATACTGGTGACTTTCCGGAGCGACACAAATACCCAGCCTTCTGGAGTATCACGGTTATCGCTCACTTGCTTAGCTCCCTCACTGAAGAGGGAATACCTGTAGCCAACCCCACAACCTACAGTGCTGCATACTTCCCCTAGGTTGGGTCCAGGTCCATATCCTGTCCTTTCGCCCTCACCATCAGCAGCTTCTCGAAGACACATACCGAGCCCTGATTGGTTGACCACGGACACCTCATGGCTCGCCTATTGGACCGCAGGCTTCCCTCATTCCCGGGTTGCTGGCACAGCTCAGACCCACTTAAGCTCCGGCACCCGGGCTGAGTTCGGCACTCACGATCCTCTAGCAGAGCAAGACACAGCAAGCAAGCAACCAGGCCTACCCAGGCCTCGGCCGTCGGGGGAGCTGCCCTGGCTCTCCCCGTCGATCTCCAGCACACCAGCCATACCTGTGGGCACACACACCCACACCCAAAAGCTCCTAAACCCATCGCCGATGGGTAAAAATTTTGGCAAGTTGACGTATGCACGTGCTTGTTGGCGCGCATCGGCAGTTTCCCCTGTTTGCGCCCGGCTCGATCGGTTGTTTGCGAGCGCCATTTAGCACCTTAAAGCATTTATTTTGCTAAATTTATAAAAATATTAACATTTTGAAGGTTTACCTTCACTTTAGGTGCCATTGCCTAAAATCTTTACCATATAAATGAAGCCGCTACTACCAGAGAAAAACAACCTACGTCTGACGAGCCAGTAGTGCAGCAATGGGCATGACATGATGCCCCCGGCGTTTGGTCCACAAGAGCCATGGCATGTACGTACATGTCACCCGGCAGCAATGGGTTAAAGAGATGATTGACACCAGTCTATGGTGGATGCAAATCCATTGCCATACTGGTGACTTTCCGGAGCGACACAAAAACCCAGCCTTCTGGAGTATCACGGTTATCACTAGCTCGCTTAGCTCCCTCACTGGAGGGGGAGTACCTGCAGCAGACCCCCGCAACCTGCAGCGCAGCATACTTCCCCCAAGGTTGGGTCCAGGTCCACAGCCTGTCCTCTCGCCCTTACCATCAGCAGCTTCTTGAAGACGTTTACCGAGACCTGATTGGTTGACCACAGACACCTCACTGCTCACCTATTGGACCGCAGGCTCCCCTTGTTCCCGGATGGCTGGCACAGCTCAGACCCACTTAAGCTCCTGCACCTGGGCCGAGTTCAGCACTCAAGATCCTTCAGCAGAGCAAGACACAGCAAATAAGCAACCAGGCCTACCCAGGCCTCAGCCGTCCGGGGAGCCACCCCAGCTCTCCCCGTCGATCTCCAGCACACCAGCCATACCTGTGGGCACTCACACCCACACCCAAAAGCTCTTTAAAGAGATGATTGACACCAGTCTATGGCGGATGCAAATCCATTGCCATAACACGATGCCACCCGTCTTTCGGTCCACAACAGCCATGGCATATACGTACATGTCACCCGTCGGCCTCATGTAAAATTACTGTTAACAATGGATGAACAATGTGTAAGATTAATGTTTTACTGGATTATAACAAATTTCTATCATAATATCTTAATGAAATTATAATGAAATGCTTGAGTTTTTTATTTTTATTATGAGATAAAAATACTTTGTAAAGGATATAGATGGAGAGACTTACTTATGAATATATGTGTGTGATCTCATTCCCTCTACATCTGTGTCTCTATATATTCTATATACATTCATGCATATATGCCTACAATATATATATATAGATATAGATATAGATATAGATAGATAGATATATACTTACATACATATATACATATATATATATATGTAAGCATACTCACCCTATCCACCAGTCAAGGATGTGTTATTGTAAGATCTGGTTAATTATGCTTGCATGTCGTTCTCATGTGTCAGGCAGCATCATGGGAAAGGTTGTCACTTTTAGCCTTCATTTTACATGAATGGAGGCAGGAAGATACTCTAATCATGAGATATTTTTGTTTCATGTAATGAATTGTACGAGGCAAGAAATATTGCAGGTATAAATCTGTATACACAATCAAGCAGGCCAAACTAAACAAAGCCTTACCTTAATTTAGCCCTGATAGTCCTGTGGCTCTCATTATTGGCATTATTATTATTATTGCTGTTTGTGTTTTTACCATAGACAATTGACAAATTATTTCTTTCCTTCAGGCTCATTCTGAATGAGGGAGCAAGCTTTGTCCGCATTCACACAGAGACTCTTCTTGTGAGTCTTCCCACACCAGATTTCTCAATGCCTTATAATGTCATCTGTCTTGCCTGCACTGTGGTTGCCCTTGCATTTGGACCCATTCATAACATCACTACCAAGAAGTATGTAATTGTGATATGAGTAGGTTACATCTTTTGATAAATATTTTGTGACATGAGTTGAAAATATAAAATGAATATTTTTAAGATGCAGTAATTGTTATTTTTGTTTAGAGTAGATTTCTCTAAGTCGTATCCAATTTTTATTGCAAATATACACGTTGAGTAAAATTAGGAACTGCAGTATATTTTTTCCTTTTATTTTTCTTTATTTAGAAGTCGAAGAATGTTTCTTATTGATGTATGTCTATATTTTTACAGGCTTGTATTGAAAAAGATAGAAGACAAGGCATCACCCCTAAGCAAACTTCTGACCAAGTTGAAAAGCCTGCTGAAAAGGAGCAAGATGGAGGAAAAGGAGACTAAGGGTACAGACAACAAGCAAGAGCCAGTCATTGTAGAGGAAAATCCATTATATGATGACAGAGAAGAACTAGAGGACATCAAAGAAGAAGAAGAGAGTGAAGAAGATAAAACGGCAAGTGAGGATGAAAACAAGAAGGATAGATAGACACTAGTTACACCTTTTTTATATGATACATAAACTTCATTTTAACAGATCTTAAGATACTCTTTGATGAGCAGGAATAATTTTAACAAAAGTAAATGATGATTCAACAATTACTTCATGAGAACGATGTAATTCTGCCTGCAATTTAACTCGAAATGTTGTTTGTATTCCATGCTTTGTGAAATTAATCATTCTCATTCATACACTTTTCAACAAGGCACAAAAAGTCACAAGTTTCATGTGCTCATTGAACAGTGCATGCACATTCCCCTACCTTGACTTAGGAAATTAGAGTTTTAAGTTTTAAGATTTTTCATCAAAGTATTAATTCTATTTATCATCAGTAATGTCGTGCCTAGATTGAATTCATTTGTTATCAAAGAATAAGTGTGTATTCAGTATACAAAGTGTAATATATGTGTATAAAATAGGATTGTGTTATTGAACCTGTTATGATAGTATACAATATTAATGTAATATAATATTTCTTTGAATTAATACAATATCACAAATTCCATATTTTGTGTGGGAGAGTATTTTTCTTCAACATTCCATTATAAGTTGATATTTAGGAAGGAAAATTGAACCACTCGGTAACATATTATAAAAAGTACTAGAATTGCTAATGAAAAACTACATGAGTATTTAGTATCATGAGATGTGTTTCTAACACCTGGTCCAGATCACATGCTTTATTTTACAAGAGTTGATACAATACTCAGTTCCCTTAAAAAATAATAATAATAAATAAATAAATAAATAAAAAGGCGTGATATATAGAAGTGTGTTATGTAAAATGTATGAGTACACCATATTCAAATACTGTCAGGTACTTAAACTGGTGCCTCTCATTTGGTTATACCAAAAAGCATAATGCCAATGCTTTACCAAAGCTATGTCCAGTGAGGATTTCCCATTTCATTATTCCTCTCATCATTCTTTCAGGATGAATTGTCACAAATGAAAATTACCTATTTACAACTAACAGTATATAATCTGCACAAGATTTTGAATTAAATAAAGAGATGAGGTGCTTAAGCATTAATTCAATGATTATACTATTTTTATTTACTCGTGCTTTTTTCTTCATTCTTGAAATTGAAATTTGTAGATTATGGGCATAAATTGTGTTTTTTTACTCAAATATATTATATATATTGAAAAGAAAATCTTTATATAACACAGGC
>NC_091572.1:12211182-12216182 GCF_042767895.1 Penaeus vannamei
TGAGCTCTGGAGGTAGCTCATGACCCTCCTCGGCTCGAAGCGCATCAGTATCACAGTATACCACCCCAACACCTATGAAATGGTGGAACACCTGCACCTCCAAAAGAAGGAAGCCCTCATGGCCTCATCCTCCACTCATGGCTGGGTGGACCTGTTGTTCCTAGTGCTCCTGAACATACATACCTCTTTCAAACATCTGGAATGCACCGCAGCCGAGATTGCGTATGGATCCACAATAGCTCTCTCTGATTTTTTACTTAGCATCGGAGGCCAGGACCCAGGAGCTTTCGTTCAACGGCTCTGTGACCACATGGCCCACATCCATTCTTGACCTACTAGGCCTTTGAGATAATAGGACATTTATGTACCCCGTGAACTTCAGTTCGTTTTGCGACAATAGAGGAGTACTGTGGTGAGCATCTCACAATGAGCTGTGGGTTTACACCACGGTCAGTATACTTCAGTTGCAGAATCCAGGAGTTGATCACTACTAATCTTAGATGCTGAGTTGGTTACAATTAGACTTGCCCCTTGTAGATTCTGCTTTTCTCTCACCATTTTCTTCGATATTAGGATGACTGTGTGCCTTCTGGTAAACTGGGCCTCATCTTCAAGCTGGTGTCGGACGTGGGCAAACCTTTACCTCCCACACGGAAGGGCATGTCTTGGGGGGGGGAGGGGCTTAGCTCGCCTGCTTTACAGTGCACTTGGAGTTGCTAGGGATTGGTCTGGCAGACCTCTTGACTTCTATGTATTTATCTGTTAGCGATGATGAAGCAGGTAGTTTCCCCTCCCTCCCTTGTCAATGTCTTCACCATGTTTTCAGTCATATTAGCTCAGACTAGACTGAACATTTGGCCCCCTTATGGTACATGTCATGGCCTTTTTTCTGAAAAGCTTTTCGGGGTGGCTTATCAGAAATCCTCTCTTGGCAAACCATGAAAACCCTCTCTCAGGTGAGCTGATTCTTGGGTGGCCCCCTCTCCCTTTCGTTAAAGTGACCTTCCCAAATGACTGGCTCCCTAGGACAGAGTAATAGCCGATATAAAGGTGGCATCCTCTCAGTTCAAAATCCCTGATTTCCCCCTCTTAGGTAAGCCAGTCATTGGGCTTCCTCTCCCCCACTAACTGGCTTCCTGAGAAGGTGACAGTGGCCGATATAGAGATGGCATCCTCTCAGTTTCAGAAATCCGAGCTTCCTCTAGCAGGTAAAGCAGTCTTTGGGCTGACCCCTCTCCCTCCCTTTGAGGTGGCTGACTGGTTCCCACTGACTGGTTCCAGTAGGAAGAGTTGAGCATATATTTCTTAGTAATAAGACTTATCCTGTAGGTGTGTTAGCATCCCCTCTGTCTTCTCCATAAAGGTTTATTGACCTACCTATGCATTTGCCATGCGCAACAGCTTTGTTCACTGTAGAGATGGGAGTCCTGGAGATTGAACGATGCCATGAATGAGTACACCCTGCATCTAGCAATATGTCCTCTATTCCAGCAGGACGGGTGGCCACCAATCTGGTCTCCTTTGCGAGGCTAGGGCTAAGCAGTCACTGTGGTGTTGGCCTACATAGGTCTCGTGAAAGCCATTCCAAATGTAGGTGGCTGGGTATACCCTGTAGCTGTTAGAGAATGTGCTCTAACACACAACTTCCCCTCATTAGACCTCATGGCGAGGCTGAAGGAACTGCTAAACCTATGGCAAATACAACTAAAGAAAAGATAAGAAAAAGTCAGACTTACCATAAAGACAATGAACCTGGCAAGGAAAGGCCTATGGCAGTCACTTTGAAGCCTTTCAAGGTTTCTGGTGGCTTGAAGAAGGGATAACCAGAGACAATGTGTCAGGCCTGCTGCTAAAATGGACAAGACCAAGAAACCATCATCCAAAACAAAGTCTATCGATGAAATAGCCCTTAGACACCCTCCCAGACCCGGATGGGGACACAAGCTGAAGAAGCTGAATCAGCCGCTCACATGACCAAAGCCTTGAACCCAAGTCGAACGGGCAGTCCACATGACCCAAGTTGGAGATAGACTCTGAGTGAGAGTCTGGAGCCCCTCGGCATTTCCCTCAGTGCAAGGTCCCCCCAAAACCTGAAAACAGATAAAACCTTCCAATTGGTGAGAGAATTAGAGATGCAGAGTGAAATCCGATTGTCAGTCTTGATTCCAGTGACCAGGATATGATCACTGTGCACAAACATCAAGCCATCCTGAGTTTCCTTCAAGAAACAGAGATACTCAAAGACGGGAAAAACTGAGTATCTCGCCACTGCATCCCAAGCAAAAGACAACCAAGATGGTGCTACTTAGCTTCTCACTTGCCTATGATGTGGAGGTGATCATATCACACTCTTAGGTCGTGGAGGCTTCCCGAATGTCCAAATGGAAGGCCCCAAATAGGCAAGCCTTGGTGACTCTGAAGGGAACCCCAATCACCAGCCTTGATTTGCCAATCCGATGTAATTGACTCAGCGAAACCATCATGGAACACAATCACAGCATACTACAATGGAACAGATGTGGGTATAACACAACAAGCTCCTTTCTCCAATCAATAGTGTAAGCAAGGAACACTGACACCGTCATGTTCTACGAGACACTAAATGGCCACTGTTCACTTCTCAGGCTATCAAGTTTTTAACTCACCAAGCTGGTGTAGAATCTCTTGCTGTTGAGATGAGACTGCTTAGGAACCCCCTCAAACTGTACGATGTGTATAACAGACAACTGTGTGACAGCTTAGATATCAACCAGATCTGTGCTACTGCAGCACAAGACCGAGACCACAGCACAACCCTAGATGGAAAACAAACAAGGCCAACTGGCAAGCCTTCCAGATTGCCGTTCCGTCTTAGAACCAATGAACCCCCACAGGGATGCCAAGGAAACTGATAACAGAGTCAGGCAGGGAAAGTGGCTCAAATGGTGTGAGTGGCTCAAATGGTGTCAGAGATGTGGAAACGGGTCAGGCAAGCCACCAACCACTTAGCCCTGAGGTGCACACATCATGACCCTCAATCAGAGGCACACAGGCTGGTGCAGGAATTTTCTACCAGAACAAGCAGCAACAGCCTGCCACCTGATTTGAGGGCAAACCAACAATGCCTAAAATCAGACAAGCTTGCTCTTCTCAGAGACAAGGCACTCCAACCTGATGAGTCGGATGGTCGTTCTCCCTGGGGAACTAAGAAAATCATAAATCCAGTTCTGACTCAGCATGGTAATGATAGGATCTCCTACCCCATCTCACACCTAAGCTTTGCAGGTGAGCTTGCATTCTTGCAGCTCAACAAATCCTGGCAAATTTCCATGCTACCCCAAAGCTGGAAGTAGACAAGTACTGACCCATCTCTCTCCTCAGTTATCTGGGCAAAACAGCTGAGAACATAGTACTGAACCGGCTCCAGTGAAAACTGGGACCCCCTCATGACCACCTACATGTGTTCACTAGGGGCATGAGCACAGCACACAGCATAGCCATGCTCTGAAGCACAATATGCACTGTTCCCTCTATGGTAGTATTCCAAGACTTGAAGAAGGCTTTTGAACTATCAAATCCTCTTCCTATTCATGAGACCTTGATCCATAAGGGAATCAAAGGTAGACTCTTGGCTTGGATAGGTGACTATTTCAGGAACCGAACACCCAAGCTTAAATTTAAAGGTCACCTTTCACAGCGCATACCAATCGTAAATGGCCACAGGGTGGGGTCCTCAGCCTGCCCTGTTCAACACCCTCATGTCCTGCATCCTCAACATATACCTTCCAGAGGGCTGTAAGATAATCTCTTATGCAGACAATCTTGCAATCATCTCCACTGGTTAACACTGCTTGAACAGAGCTCAGTGTTGTCTGGACCATGTGTCTAAAGAATCTTACAAGACAATTCTAAAGATTTCAGCAGCAAAATCCAAAGCCATGGCTCTGTGAATCAATGTCAAAACTACAAAACTGAGTTTCTAGGGGATAGATCAAGAATGGGTCGAAGTCTACCAATACCTTAGGGTATGTCTAGGCCATACACTCACATTCAAAAAGGAGATCCAGACCTGCTTGACCGAACTGTCTGTTATAAATGTAATGACCGGGAGACACATAGGAGCAAAGTACTAAGAGCATTCTATGTACATGCCATCCATCCTATTGTAGTCTATGCTTCTTTCGACCCCATTGTGACCAGCCCTAAACTAAGAACAAAAGTGGAAATAGTCTAAAAACAAGCAGCCAAGATCATCGTGGGTGCCCTCAAGTGGACAAAGTTCATTAGCCTCCTCATGGAGGCAAACTTCCCATCCCAGGACACTCGAATTGATATAATGGCAGCACAGGTCATCCAGGCACCCTGGAACACGTGCACGAGACAAAAAGTACTCAGACGCCTACAACAAGGCTATGAGCTGTTTGGAGACATTTGGCTCACACATACAGCCAGGGTGTTAATATGCTGTCAGCTCAAAGATCAACTGTTTGCTAAGTGATGGACACCCCTCACTCTGACTCAGGCACACATTTTGGTCGAGTTCTCAGTCCTGAGCTTGTCAAGGAGAAAAGATCAGTACTCTATGCCTAGCTTAAGGGCACAAGTACAAAGGGTCTTTGCAGCTATCACTCCTCCGGGTAGTTGAACCTACTTCACAGACGGATCCGTGGATCACGTAAACGACACTAAAAGCGCTGGTATCGCAGCTAGGGATGTCACCAATCCATGAGGGTCACTGACAACGCATCCTTGTTCCAAGCAGAGACAGTTGCGATTATGAGAGCCCTAGACCACGCATCCCTGAGGAAACGTGGTCATACATACAGACTCTAAATCAGCCATTGACTATCTGTAGCACAGCATGCCCTACGACAACATCTGACCGCTGTTGTTATTATTATTACCATTGTTATTAATGTTTATATTCAGGGTAGAAGAATAACCATAAACTGAGACCCACGCCATAAAGGTATCCAAGGGAATGAGCATGCTGACAGTCTAGCCGAACAGGGCAGGGGCAT
>NC_091572.1:12238682-12244650 GCF_042767895.1 Penaeus vannamei
CAATAATAATTATAATAATAATAATAATGACAATGCATAAACATACATATACATATATAAACTGCAATCAAGCACTGGGTATTGTGGCTTTGCGCACGTCAGTCAGTCAAGCGAGCGAAAAAAGGAGAGCGAGGAAGATCCTTACGGCTCTACATCACATCCAAGAATGACCACACGATTAACGTCGAACCCACACGCATTTACTCCAAGTGACGTCATGTGCGAGACAGACGTATATAGACCTTGACTGCACATGGATTCTGATTTTTTTTTGTCTATGCATATATATCTAGACTATATTCCTATACACACAAATAGACACATATACTTGCACAGATTTAAATATCTGCATACATATACATGGTCATATGTATGCGCACACATATATCTGCATTTTCTGAGTAACAAAAGAAGATATGGAGTATCTCTTTGTGGCTTTGTAGTTAATATCAGTTAAGGTTGAGGTTGTATGTCCTTGAAAAAAATGGGGAAGGGGGCTCTCCCCTAGCTGGTGATAGACTACGAGGCCACCATTTGTGTTCATTTCAGTCTCTTCATGTTTCTCAGATTCTTGCATAGCTGACATCTTCGAAATATTCGAGACGATCCCAGACATTAGAGGCCAGTCTGTGCATTCTCGTGTTAAGAGGTTCCAATTTATATTGTTCGTGGAGTGTTCTTATGGAGGAGCGAGGGTTGGGCCACCTGATCCCTTTGATCCATAGGATAGCTATGTTTTGTATGGCTTGCAGTGCTAGTATTGAGGTGAGGGAGATGGCGTTTAGTGGGATCGGTGGGTATTCGATTATTGGCCTGCCCAAGGTTTTGTAAAGATGGTGTTTGATCTCCTCTGGGCACCCTGAAAATCATAGTTTTGTGAGGATAGTTTTGGCTTTGGCCCTCCTTTCCTTGATATGGGTGGTAATTCCAATTTTTGTGATTTTCAGCCCTAGAATTCTCCCTTCGTTGGCATAGTTTACTGCTGCATTTTTCAAGTTGAGGGCTCCTGGTTTTGTTCTGGCAGCTGTTATAACAAGGAATTTGTCAATGTTTGTTTTGATTTTTCAGGCCTTCTCATACTGGTTAGTAATGCCAATTGCTCTGTCAGTTGTTAGGCGGATAAAATCGGCTCTGGATGAGAGATGATAATTAGTTTGTGCAATGTCATCGGCATACATGATGTAATTACTATGTATTAGTGGTGGAGGCAAGGCTGAGGTGTGCATTATATAAAGCGTTGGCGAGAGATTGCTTCCCTGTGGCACTCCACTCTGGAGCTGGAACTCGTTGCCAACTGTTGCATTAAGTTTTATGAATGCCTTTCTGTTATCAAGAAAGTTATTGATTGTTTGGCATTGAGGAGATTGTTATTCTCAAGGTAGCAGAGTGGTCTTTTATTGATTATTTTTTCCGGGAGCTTACCAGGTATCTCTAGGAGGGATATGGGCCTAAAATTCTCCGGTCTGTTTGGTGTCTTCCCGGATTTTGGTATTAGATTGATTAGAGCCGTCTTAAATTTTGCTTGATGATCTCGGCCCGGGCGCTGGAGCTTAAGTACTCTCAGGCTGTGCCAGCTACCCAGGAGCAAGGGGAGCCTCCGGTCCAGTGAGTGAGCCGGGAGCTGTCCCTCTCATCCAATCACGTGTCGGCATTAGTCATAGAGAGACTGCTGATGGGAAGGTGTAAGGACGCAGCTATGAACTTGAGGGACCCAACCTGGGGTAAGTATGCCACATTGCAGATTGCGGTGGTCGGCTACACTGCCAACTATATATCGTGAGCCAATACAAGAACCTGTTATGAAAGGCATCAAAACGAGATTCCAAGCCACTGGATAGCATCCAAGTTTCACTGCCATATAGTAAAACTAGCAGTATCAGGGCCTTAAAGATACAATAATTGTTCCTTCTGCACAGATACCGACATATCCAAATACTCTTGACAAGAGTGTTCATAACCCCTAATGCCAGGCCAATCCGTCTCCTGACTTCCTGGTCTGACAGCCCAGAGTTATTAACTACACTGCCAAGGGATGTAAAGCCCTCTGTGACTTCAGTGTCCTTACTAAAAGCACACACCAACCAAACAGGTTCTTCTAGCAAGCCCCCAAAGTTCTGGATCTTGGGCTTGGTCCAGACCTATAGGCACATTGCTTCGCTTCATTGCTACATGCATCTAAAGTCACTACTAAATTTTCCAAAGACTTGGATAGAATAATAATAATAATAGCAACATCGTCAACAAAGTCAAGGTCATTAACCTTGATATTGCACGGTGTTGTTCCTCAATAACTTTGGACATTAGCTCTACCCAGCATCCATTCCATGCACGTGTTGATGTAAAAAAAACAGCTTTGCCTCACTCATGAACTAACAATGGAAGAAGCTCTACAGGCCCCCGCCACACTTTACAGCTCTAACAGTAACAATATACAGGTTTCCTATTAATCCAATAATCCTTCTCAGGATTCATTTTCACTATATCAAATGAGTTCTTGAAGTCAATATAAGCTGCAAGCAGCCCATGAATGAACAGTAATTTACAATGCCTTGAAATGCCAGGATATGGTCTTTTGTGGACTTGCCAGGAATGAATCCAGACGTTCTCAGTGATTGTTGTAGTCTCATCGATCCCTGTGAGGCAGACAGATTTTTTTTCTTCTTTTTCAGGGCTTAATAGGCAGAACGAAAGTCGCCTAAGAAATGGCCTTCGATTTTCTCTTGCAAGATTCCTGATAAAATGTTCTTTTCCCTTGTCAGATGAGCCATGTGACAAGCACATATGGTTCCCAGTCTCTTATTAATTGAGCTTTTCAATCTTGAGGATATCCCATAGCAGTAAGAGTCCACCAGGTTCCTGAGTACCGTGAAACGGCAAACCTCTGGTCACACTTGTCTACATGAAGCACCCTAGGATGATCAACGAACTGATGGGGAGTGTAGTGGGCTCAGAGGGTACCAACTTCTAATTTACAATCGGCACCACAGAACGCGGCATTTCTGGAGGATCCTCCAAATGCTAATGAGAAGGTGGTTGATCTCCTTGGCCACATTATCTACGTCGCCGTACTATGTCCAAGGATGCAGGTCGGATTACTAATAAAAAAAAAAAAAAAAAAAATCTTGGGCCTTGCGAAGTCCTGGAAAAGGAGGGTATTCTCGCTACCGACATCAGCTCCCGACCCTTGAGGACCGACAGATATATCATAGAGATCTTGATCACAGCAAGATACCACATCAAATTCACCCATAATAATGCGAATGTCTTGCTGAGAACAGCTATCTGTCGCAGATGAGTTTCATATAAAATATTACGCCAAGTTTACAAACATGTAAATGAGTAATGAGTGACATGAAGCTAAATGCAAGCTTTAATTTCAATATTATATGCTCACTGACCAGAGTGGTGTGGCAAATGCCACAACTAGTGGCACCGGCTCCATCTAGCTCAGTGTAGTTACAAGCTCCATTTAGCACAACTGTCCATGCAGGACGAAGCTGCACCACATCACACCTGAGTTTCCGGTCAATAAGTGAGCTTGGCTTCATGGCGGCCAGGAAAGCATATTTGACATGTGTAAATATTAGTTTGTTCAATAAAATTAGGACTTTTCTGCAAATTGAGTTTGCCCATACCTTAAACAGTCGAACATTAAACACTCAAAACACACCAAAGTGACAATAAGGCAGAAGAAATCAGCCAAATCAACGCCACTTCCATCCTCCTTCCTTTTTCCTTCTGAACGAGACAGTGACATAGTTCTACTCCCAGAGGAAGTATTCCATCACATGGCCAGCCAGACAAACTCAACTATGACGTCCTTAATGCAGAACTTCTGAAGGAATTTTCATCCTCTGTCAGAAAGAACATGACATGCTGAACACACTGCTCGGGGACTGCACAATTCAGCTGGAAAGCTGTTGCTGCTTGTTCTCACAGAAAACTCTTGCACTAATCTGTCTGTCTGTGATGGTTGTGATATGCATCTAAGAGCCGAACGGCTGGTAGCAGCTATTTTTCCTGCCTAATTCCATTTTAACAGCAAATTCACACTGTCTTTTCCCTTTTTGTGCCACTAGTAGGCTTACAAAGCTTCAAAGTGACTGCTTACTCATTTACAGCATCGCTCAACCTTTAGGACTCCTGTTTCCACAATGTGCAAGGGTGTGCCGTGTAAATCCTTGTGTAAGTAAAAGATCCCCTAGTAGGAGGCCAGGAGGGATGCAATCCCACCTACAGGATCAGCATCATTAGTGCAAACCATTTGCTCCACCCTTCCCAGGAAACCAATCAGTGGGGGAGGCCGACTTAACAGGAGGGAGAGGGGGCAACTCTAAGGCCGACATACCTGAGAGAGGTGAGTGGATGTAACCTCAGTATCATCAGTTTCTTTGGATACCCACCTCACAAGAGGTGGACTTTTCCAGAGAGCAGCTCACCTGAAAGATGGAGCTCAAGGTCCTGCAACTGAAAGAGGGTGTCACCTCTATGACGGCTGTATTTTCCCTTCCCAGGGAGCCCAGTCACTGGAGGAGGGCACCTCAACCTCCAGGAGAACAAGCTGGCAATGGCAATGGGAGAGGATCCTACATGACTTATCATGGCTGAGAAAACTCAAATGGCAGTCATGAGGTGGCCTGCTAGACCAGACCCTAACAAAAGAATGGTAACTCTCAATGCACTGGAAGGCGGGCACGCTAAGCCCCCCCCCCCCCCGAAACTGAGGCTTGGACAGCCTATGAGGGTATGGCAATGGATTTACATCCGCAATTTGACTGGTGTCTATTATCTTTTCATGGAGTGTGTGTTGTGGGTATGAGTTCCCACATGTATGGCTGAGTGTTGGAGGTGTCACTGGATATCAGCAGGGAAACCGGTGAGGCTCCCCGACGGTGTAAGCCTAGGCAGTGTGTCACCTACTCCTGACGTGACAGAGCTGGAGTTGTCATATTGGGACAGCCTGTCGAAGCAGTCGCAAGAGTCCTCCCTTTACCATGATTGAAAAACATTTTCTTGCTTTCAGATTTCAAATTAGTAACATATTTGTGCATAATGTAATATAGGAATCGCATTGTAATTTTAAAATCTCTGAAAATCATAATTTAATATGAAATAGCGTATATACGTAGCATTTTCAAGACTATCAATGTTCCAGTCGAGAGCTCAAGACATGTTGTATTCCTGCTGCCCCCGAAGTGAGTTATTTTGATTTAAGTTATTTTGGTTGTAGAGATAATTTTCTTTTCACAAATATTACCTTAAGTGTTTTGATGATGGCAGGTTTACTATGGGCGATAGAAACATAGCTGTCATGCTCCACCGCTCTACATTGAGGCGTGTCTAACGATACCCTTGTATCCCTACAGTTCACTATAGGGATTAGGAATATATTTTAACATTAGAGATACATTGGTCACACCACTGTGAACATTTTGAACCCCTAGAAACACAATCTGCACATTATTATTAGCGCAAAAAAAAAAAAAAAAAAATCTAGACACTCATTTGGGATCATGATCCCGCATAATTCCTCTGCCTGGCCAAACGAGCCAGTACTTTCGTTTTTCTAAGTAACCAGAGTGAGTTTAACATTTCTTTTGATACTATATGCAGAGGAATAACTCACACTGCTCCACTTATAAGTACAGTGATATACTTTCACCATTAAGCCAGATACAGGCCAAACTATGTGAATCTGGGACCCACCTCTGCCGGCTGCGGTCCGCGTGCCAGAAGGACCGACACAGTTTGGCCTGTAAATGGTTTAATAATGAACATTTCTCATTGAAAATATATGTGGAGCAGCGTGAGTTATTCCTTTATGTGCAGTATCAAAAGAAACGTAAAAACCACTCCGGTTTCTTGGAAAAAACGACAGTATAGGAGGCATGCAGAATCACTAACCCGAATGAATGCCCATTCATATTGGCATGCATTTTATAAGTTTCATAAACAGTGTTACTCACTT
>NC_091572.1:12260150-12262650 GCF_042767895.1 Penaeus vannamei
CAAATCGAAGAATCAGGCATCTTGTTGACAACTTGCAACATCATTAATCACACTGAGTGGAATGGGGGTTCAAGTGAATGAAAAGGAACCTGGCATGAATACTGAGAAGAAAAATACTGTGGAAGGAGGAGGGTGTGTGGCCACTGAAGGCCATGGATGTTGAAGGTAATTATGATTCCCTGTGATGACATTTCTCTCAGAAGAAGATTTGTCAGATAGAGAAAAAACAAACAAACTCATATACTAGTGTGGCATTAATTGACGTTACAGTTTGTTTTATCTTGTTTTGTGTGTGTTTATTGTTGAGCTTCCAGCAATATATCCATTTTTTCTTTACAGTATACTCTGAGTATGGAAATCTCTTGTGCACTATATTATTAAATTTCTTTAGTATCGTTTCAACAATGTCTTAATTACTACTTCACCAAAAAACAAAAAAACTTGCATGGAATCAATGAAATTACAGGAAATGCTCGAGTGGTTTATATATGGACCTAATGAGTGTAGGACTGTAGTCACTGTAGTTATGGGTTATGCCTAACGGTAGGCCATTGGCAAGTATCCTGTATGAAAAGTGGGTAACGACCAGAAAAAAAGTTTGGGAACCACTTCATTAAAGAGTGCCTGTTTGGATCTCTGCAGTTGATATAAGTGATATGGGGTCCTCTGCTGATGTCGATATGTATGGGCCTGTGATGGGTTTGGTCGGGCCTAGTCTGTCTGTACCTGTTATGTTGATGATTTAGACAATGGCTTTTTCCGATTGTTAAGCTGATGTGGTAGCTGTTGCAGTTGTTCAAATGAGGTAGTCTTGCGAGATTGTGGTAGCTGTTATGAGGCCAATAGATTTCCAGTAGCCTGGTAATTTTGTCAGGTTTAGCAGCTAGAGATTTAAGTTTAACTTCACCAAAAGATGTTGCAGCAATAAGGTTGGCATAAACGTAGACATTGGAAATAACTTCCTCTATGGTTGGTTAGTTCCTAATGTAGAGGATTTCCGTTTCGGCATCGATGATAGAACGCAGTTTCTGAGTGGAAGAGAAGTTAAACACCTGAAAATTACTAAGACGTGGTGTGGCAGATGATTGGACACCACTCGTGGTACATAGCCATATATTCCTCACATCCACACATAGATCCCTTAAAAATATAGTTAAAATAAATGAGCATAAACGTGTATATCTATACATAAAATGCTAATCAAAAGTGCTTATAATTTAATAGAATGAAAAAAGGAAAATTGAAAGATCCGAATGTCTTCTAAAAGGCGAGTGTAAACCACTAAACATATGCATACGTTCAAAGTACTTGTTCGTTTACTTGGTTTGTGCTTCTTTTTATGTATATTCTCTTTTAAAAGGCAACATAGAGTACATAATTGTTAGCGAAGAACCCAAGATGATGAAACAAATTATAGTTAGTCACACACATCTGCAACACCACACAATCATTTACCTATTGCATAAAAGCGTACGCAGGTACCGTGTTCGTGACCATTTAATGGCATCGTAGAACAAATAGCAAAAGTGTATTATAATCATGTACAGTACTATGATACGAATACAATCACATGTAAATATGCAGCCATTTATACATATATGCATACGAAGTAGTACCCAGTCGTCATGTTCTCAAACGACGTCGATATTTTACCGTTTCTTGCAAGCTGGGCCTCTGGGTTGATGTGAGATGCTTTTATTCAGGGTAAAACCTATGACAATGATTCTTGAGAAAACCGACAGTGTCTTCCAGTCGCAAGAACACTGCCAGCGTATATACATGTAAATCTCCGAGGGTCTGTAACTAATAAATATTAAGAAATAAGGAATAGAAGGCTGTTGTTATATGAACAAAGGCAGCAAGTATACACGAGTAAGACCCCGGCAACGTTTTACAGGCGAGCCTTAAAGATAAGGAAGGGCGAATTACACCTGCAGAGCGATAGTCTGGTGCTGCTCGCTTGACTGAGAGGGGGTTGCTAATGTAAACAGCGTGACGACTCCGCTTGTAAATAATTTTCCTTCAGTGTTTCTTTGTTATTTACGTTAATCCCTTGTACTACTCTGTCTGCCATTTTATACTTGATGTCAAAATGCGCGTTTATATTGTATGCAGATCACAAGAACTGACTTTTCAAGGTTTCGTTGTTTTCGGTGCACGATTGTATATGTAATACAAGTGCTAATGTATTTTGATTATATATTTTTTGTTGAGATTATCATTGTTTTTTCATTTTGGTTTATTCAACCTTTTCACTCATCATCATCATCATCATTATCACCACCACCACAATCACCTTTACTAGTTGGTGATTATTTTTATTCTTAGTAATAGTAGTAGCATCATTATTATACTTCATCATTGTTATACTTATTAGTTTGTTATCATCATCACCATCGTCATCATCAACAGCATAATCTTATTCTTTATTATCATGATTATTTTTTATCTTTTTATCTTCACTATTCCCTGTGGAGAATGTCCTGCGCTTCATTGCAAT
>NC_091572.1:12312650-12315150 GCF_042767895.1 Penaeus vannamei
ATTCACGGGAAACGTACACAGGGGTAAATGTGAATCTTTACTTACAGTGAGTAATACTACACCAACTTGGCTACAACTTGCATTAGTTTGATATTAATCGAATACCTCTTTCAGTGGTCGTTGTGGTCAAATTGGTTTGGTGCGACTCACACTGGGCGCTACCTAGAAGTGCATAGCCTTGGCAGAGACGGTTGCTATGCATCTACAGCACTGCGTTACTGCATTATCCCACCATTCAC
This sequence comes from Penaeus vannamei, assembly GCF_042767895.1. Classification (NCBI taxonomy): domain Eukaryota; kingdom Metazoa; phylum Arthropoda; class Malacostraca; order Decapoda; family Penaeidae; genus Penaeus; species Penaeus vannamei. The sequence goes on from NC_091572.1 coordinate 12,312,890, forward strand.
ACATAAAAATATACAGAGAGAGAGAGAGAGAGAGAGAGAGAGAGAGAGAGAGAGAGAGAGAGAGAGAGAGAGAGAGAGAGAGAGAGAGAGAGAGAGAGAGGGTGGGGAAGGGACTTAAAAGAAATCCAACTCAATAAATAGGTCTGGCCATTACTTATTCCTCGGCCAAATGCTATGTGAAGAAAAGATGAGCAAGATAGAAGGTTGATAAACGACATATAGGCGATATGAAGCGTCCATGTCATCAAAGAGAAATGGAAATGAAGGACTGCCATCGTAGAGAGAATGAATACCAAGCGGAGGCGCTGAACTAGGGATGGTGTAGTTACCTTTCACCTTTTCGCTCTGTTCGTGTTTCTTTCCGTCTCTGCATTCTCGTTAGTGATTCTTCTCCCCATCTTCTCATCCTCCATTTCCCATGCCCAACCTCCGTTATCGTTTCAGTCCGTTCTTTTGCGAAGTATATGTTCACCTTCCTTTTCTTTCTTCTAAAATCGCCGATTTGAGCTCCTTCCAACCTCTGCTCTCCATATTCAAAAGTAACTCAAGACGACACAGAGAGAAAGACAAAACTCACCGGTCCCTGGAGACTAAAATTGTCTCCTCAGATCGCCATCCTTTTCTTCGTGGTAAACACCTGACCCCCTGTCTTCTGCTCCCTTCATTACTACCTGGATCACTGCCTCCCCCACACCTACCCGGACTCCACCAATTGTTTATGCTTCTCCAGCCCTCTTTTGACCCCGACCATTACACGCCGGGGTATTCGCCCACGTGCTATACGGGGAGCGGGCGTTTTAAGGGATGTGTTGCCTGTACTTCGGTTTCTGAAGGGGGACATGTAGCTTGTTTTGTTTTTGTTTTCGTTTTTATTTCATTACTGTAACTATCTAGGTGCTCATCTTTGTCATTGAGGATATAACTGTGGTTGTGCTGAAATGAGTGTATCACACCAGTTCGCTTTGATAAGGAAGGAAGGAAAGAGCGAGACCTGAATTTCGGTTTTGGCAAAACGCGCGCGTTATCATTTACCTCATGAAAAAAGAAACGCGTTATTTTACTCGGAGGATATTTGCATAGTACGTAGCCCAAGGCACGATGCAAGGGCAGTCTTGACGTCAAGGATGACAAGATGCACAAGGCCACATATCAACACTGCAGAGCCTTAGACCTTGCAACTCCACTATCATTCAGTGCAACTCATCACTTTCCGCCCAAAGGGCATTAAGTATATCATATCCACTATAATCTTGTGGTACTATTTCCATTCTCTAAGAATTAAAGTATTGTTTATTCTCTGTGGTTGTAATTGAATGTATAATCGTTAAAGGCTAAACTCTGACGTGTGCATAACGACAGCAGAAAAGGCCTAAATGAATAAACAAAGACGAAGAGACTTCTTCGGCTGTCCGTGTGATAACGCTATCTACACAGCCCGTCCGTGACGACCAGATGGAGGCTGTCATCCTTGGAAGACACTATGTAGATAACCCTTTCGCTACAGCAGACAAAAAGTTCTTACCTCTTGTGGCTTCGTCCAAGGGCCATTTGAGCAGCGATTGTGGACACAAAGTTTGCCTCATTGGCATTCATTACGGTCACTTCCTTCATAAGGGCTTGCTGGCCGAGAACCCCGTCCTGTTAGGCCTATCTGGGTATACGGGGAAGGTGGAGGTGGTGGTAGTGGTGGGGTGGGGGTGGGGTGAGGTGGGGGGGAGTCGTCGGTGCTGCGAAAATTGGAGGTCCTTCTTATGCGTCGGAAGATGTATGTAGATGAAGGGCGGTGTGAACGGAACGAGATTCATTGTAGTCTGGGAGGGGAATTTAGGAAAGTTGCATACGAAATAGATGTTTAATTATAGTTTATGCAAATAATATATTTCCGGCCAAGGGTGTAGTAGTGTTAGTGGAGGAAACAATGAAGTTGACATGACATTGAAGATATTAATAGCATCTTGAAAAAAGGGGAAAAGTATATAATACAACAATACGACAACTGTAAATTTTGCAATCATTAGTGAAACATGAGCCTCTGTCACTCAGGGACAAAAAACTATCCAAAAATTTTAAGGACCAAAGGTATTCCCCGAAAACATGCCATCTGAATTATGGCATACAGCTACTATAGCATCGGCATATGCGCTACAAAATCGAGACATGTCAGTAGTTTTGCTTTATTTCTCCGCCATCCGCAGGCAAGGATAACGTCCGCTGTTAATGCTGATCACAGGACTCAAGTGCGTTCGCCAGATGATAGTGAC
>NC_091572.1:12327650-12330150 GCF_042767895.1 Penaeus vannamei
ATATATATATATATATATATATATATATATATATATATATATATATATATATATATATATATATATATGTTTATTTTCTTATCTATTTCCAGGATATATGGTTTTTATGATGAGTGTAAGAGACGATACAACGTCAAGCTGTGGAAGACTTTCACTGATCTCTTCAACTGTTTACCGCTGTGTAAGTCTGACATTTTTTTAACATATTTCAAAAATCATTCAGATCCGCTTCGAACATAGGAACAGACATTAAGATGAATCCCTATTTGTAGAAACTTCTGGGTGAAATTGGCAATAGAACTAATGGCTGAAAATAACACAAGTAAATGAATAGCAGAAAGATGTGTTTGTGATAAAATGTCAGACAACCCATCATACACAAAATAAGGTTAATCTAAGAGTGGACAATTTCTCAGCCAAATTCATTGTATACTCAGATCTAATTCTGTCTTTCAATCACATAGATATGCAGTAGTTCGTCTCTTCAAGTAATAATTAACCCAAGTCGTCTTCTTGCAGCTGCACTCATCGAAGGAACCATCTTGTGTATGCACGGGGGCCTCTCGCCTGACTTGCAGAGCCTTGAGCAGGTAACTTGAGATTCGTTAGTTTATTTTGGTGAGAACTTTGCATATGTGTTTAGTTTTCGTTGTTTTTTTTCCTATTCAGAGAACTTTTTTAGTTGTTTAAATGTTGTACATGATAGATATGATTTAGGATCTCTAGTGTTGTCTCTCCCCACTTCTCTCTCTCTTACACTCCTTCCATCTTCTTCCTTCCTTCCTTCCCTCCCTCCCTCCCTCCCTCCCTCCTTCCTTCCTTCCTTCCTTCCTTCCTTCCTTCCTTTCTTCCTTCCTTCCTCCCTCCCTCCCTCCCTCCCTTCCTCCCTCTCTGCATCCCTCCCTCCCTCCCTCCCTCCCTCCCTCCCTCCCTCCCTCCTTCCTTCCCCCCTCCCTTCCTCCTTCCCTCCCTCCCCCTTCCCCCTCCCCCTTCCCCACTTCCCTCCCTGCTTCCCTACCCTTCCCTCCCTCCCCCCTCCCCCTTCCCCACGTCCCTCCCTCCCCCCTCCCCCTTCCCCACGTCCCTCCCTCCCCCCTCCCTCCCTCCCTCCCCTCTCCTTACCCCCTCCCCACGTCCCTCCCTGTTTCCCTACCCCTCCCCCCTCCCTCTCTCCCTCCCTTCCCCCCTCATTCCCTCTTCCCTCCCTTCTTCCCCATCATGTAACCTGCCTTCCCTACCTCCAGTTACGTAACATCGAGCGCCCTCTCAACGTGCCCGACTCCGGCCTCGTGTGCGACCTTCTGTGGGCTGACCCTGATGAGGTAAGCGCGGGCATTTTATTTATTCACTTACTCAATCATTCATTCATGTATTAGGTTATTCATCGATTTATTTATTTACTTATTCATGTATTTATTCAAGTATCCGTTTGTTTATTAATTTATTTAGTTATTTATCTATTAATGTGTTCACTTATTCATTTATCTATTCATGTAATCGGTTATTCATTAGTTCATTCATTTGATTATTGATTTGTTTATTCATGTATTCGGTTATTTATCGATTTATGTATTTACTTATTTATGTATTTATTCATGGATCCGTTTGTTTATTCATTTATTTAGTTATTTTTCTACTAATGTATTCACTTATTCATTTATCTATTCATGTATTCGGTTATTTATCAGTTAATTCATTTAATTATTGATTTGTTTATTTATGTATTTGGTTATCTATCAATTCATTTATTTACGCTTTTATCTATCTGTGCGTGTGTGTTTGATTACTTATGTAATTACTTAATTCTTGGCGTAGTATTGACTCGAGAAACATTTGGTAGCTAATTTCGTTTTAGAATGGAAGTATAAGACGTTTGTTATCAAAATTAGATAGACTGATAGCTGGGCAGGTAAGTGAAAATAATTGGGTAGATAGATTGATATATAAAGTATCTGACAGATAGACAGGTAAATAGATAGAGGTTCAACAGAATCAGCAAATGTAATATCCTTGAACACCACAATGGTCTTGCTTAAACAGCGATGACGTCACACGAATTCGGTGGGCTAAATCTAAGGCAAAAACACCGAGAAAGGCAAGATGCGGGCGCCGTGATATCAAGCCGCGGCGGTGGTTACGAAACTCCAATTAGCCTGAAGGAAATCAGATCCCATAAAATTTAACCCTCAGCAAAAATAAAAAAATAAAATAAAAAAGGGATGGCTTTAGTTAGTAAATATATTTACCCATCAGCTTAAGTAAGTGTTTGATCTTTCCCTTGCTTAGTTATTAAAATTATTTCAACTTGAAGTTTTACAGATCTTAGTGAAATGAGGAGAATAAACACCGTAGATTTAATTATTTATTTGGCGCGGTCACTATTGAAATGGGAATAAAGATCACAAATTGATTATGTGAAATTGATATGGCGATTATGAAAGTGAGGACGATAATAATGTGATAATACTAATGGTGATGCTTATGATGTTAATGGTAATTA
>NC_091572.1:12337650-12342650 GCF_042767895.1 Penaeus vannamei
CCCACGACAACAACGGGCAAGGGATGGGGGGTAAGGTTAGGGGCTTGAGGTGGATTTAGGGGGTGAAGGCAGGGATTTGAGGCTGATGGTGGGGGCTGAAAGTGGAGGACTTGGGGTTGAAGGTGGAGTATTTAGGGGCTGAAGCTGGGGGAGCGGGGGGCTGAAAGTGGGGGCTGAGGGCTGAAGGGGGAGGATTTATGGACTGAGGTGGGGGCTGAAGTTAAGGCAGTAAAGTAGGAGAAAGCCACAAGCAGGACTTTGGGGTTGAAGCAAAGCAGAAACTTGTTCACACATCCTAAGTCCCCACAAAATCAGTCAGCCTCGGCAGTTTTTCGAAGGCCTTATACTCAGCGAACACCACAGCTAGAGCCTTAGTGCTGATGATAATGGTAGTCTTTTGATCATAATGATAATATTATGATAGTGACAATAAAAGTAAAACATTTTAGCTTGGTGTTACAATAAAGCTCACTGGCAGCAACCAAATGCATTCTTTTTGCTCACCAGTTAATTTACATTTACATTCATATTTATTAAATTACAATGAATGCACCAATTAAATACCTGTACCTTGATTGAAGCCTCCGAACCTACTGGAAGCTGCAGTATTTATTTGCTTGACACAGGGTTCAGAACTTGGTTGAGAACAGAATTTGGACCTTGGCTGTATTACGCATGTAATAAACATTGGAAACAGAGGACCATTTCACAGGGAACAACTCTATAGTCTGCATGACCCTTCATTTAGAAGTTGTAAATCTTAAATGAAGCTTCATCAGGTCTGCTGAACATAGCGGTTCACCCTTTCCCTCATTAATTTATCTATCTGTAATCAATCCAGTTTTTTGTGCCAGTAATAATTTGATCATGATGTAATGTTGACATTACCATACCCAACATGCCCAATCTAAGCTCCTTACTTAGTAGCGTAATTCTCTGGAATTCTACATACCTTTATTAGAATAGCAATATTAAAGCAAGTTCAGACTATCAATCCATCAGAGTTGTTTGACATTTACACATATGTGATACATATTTTCACATTTCCAGGACACGATATATGAACCTTGTCAGTTTATGTGAAATTGTTATATAAGCTAAACATTTCTTTAATGTGTTCACATACTTTGTAAAGTATATATTCAACCATTCAAACAAATATAAACCTTTTCTGATAAAGATTGTTATTCATTGATTAATAACTATTTTTGTGTCATGATTCTCTCAGTGATGATGATGATGATGATGATGATGATGATGATGATGATGATGATGATGATGATGATGATGATGATGATGATGATGATGATGATGATGATGATGATGATGATGATGATGATGATGATGATGATGATGATGATGATGATGATGATAGTGATTAATAATAATAATAATAATAATAATAATAATAATAATAATAATAATAATAACAATAACAATAACAACAACAACAACAACAACAACAATAATAATAATAATGATGATAATAATAATGATAATGATAATAATAATAATACTAACAATAACTATAATAATATTAACAATAACAGCAACAATAATAACAAAAATAACAATAATGATAGTAATAATAACAATTTTAATAATAATAATGATAAAAACAACAATAATAATAACAGCTGTGTATAGTAGTAGCAGCAACGAGAATAATGACGAACCAGCATGTGATTATAAAATAAACAAAAACTGAACAACAATTTTTATTACAAATCTTTTACATATTTACAACATGATACAAGGCTGCAGCATTCCTGGCCCAAGCAGCAATATATTCCACACTGAGAAAAAGATAACAAACTCCAATATGTGAATATGTGAAAACAATGAGTGGCTGATAATTTATACATATATTCCAAGTATCCAAACATGTATAAAAATAAATACCTATTAATAATAATGACCACAATCTAAATGAAAATATAGATAACAATAATCATGATAATAAGAATGATAATATTACAATGATAATACAAAAGGATAAAGTGGGCTCCCATGGCTTGGGCGATTACAAAATCTTAAAAAACAACTGGAAGTACAAAACTCCAATAACGATCCTAAAGCTCCAAATGCGTGCATATAATTTGATACAATAATTAACATTCCCTATCATTTCTAAACTAATGTTTGCCCATTCCAACCGATATACAAAAGATAAAAAAGGATATTTTCATTAATATCTGTGGAAATGTACAATAGCAGCATTTTCCCCAATTTTCGGTTGATATCAAATTTCTAAACATTTAAGAGTGAATAATATCCACAAAATTCTTCATTTACTCCTCTTAATTTAATATGAATTGAATTTTCCATATTCCTACAGACAATGTCCAGGTTATTCACAAAAGAAACAGTACATGTATGGAACACATTACTTACGAGTGAAGAATATCCCACCTGACATTTTCTTACAACATATTTATGAACTTGGAAAAATAAAAAACATCCCAAAGCAAAACAAAAGTTGGACATGGGTACACTGTGTATTTCAGAACTGTATATAACTTAATTGCCACTTCTATCCACACCTAATCATTCTTTCTGTTAAAAAAATCATTCCACATCTGAGACAATTTTGGTTGAACAATGGACATAACTTTAAATAATAAACCACATAATTTTGTATTAATATTCTCTAAAGGTACAAATCTTTTGCCTCATTTGCCAATTTCTTTTATGGAAAACAAATACAATACCATTACACATTTTGTGATAGTGGGAGAAAGGGCATCTGAACTTTACAACATATCATTCCTATTTTTTTTTTTTTTTTTTACTGACCACTCCAATATTACATATCACAATTGTGCAATGGTGTCCTGTCACCACATAGCTTCTTAGGGTTAACTACTTGATTTTTTAAGTTTCTAAAGAGATTAATTATGAATATATACTTCTTTGTTCTTTTTTCCAGAGTATTTCTTTCCTAAAGAAATGCCTAAATCATATAGCAACTGTATAATCTAAGATTTAATTTTCTAATCATGGAAAAATTACACAAACTAGATTTTACAAAAATTGATTTACATGAGTATTCTTATACACAAATCCTGCTGGTTTTCGAGTTCCCTTCAAAAATGTTAATGAGGTTTTGCAACTAATTGAGGAGACAATTGTATTTCAGATCATCAGCTCGGTGTAGTCAGACAGGCATCTATAACTCTCTGTTTGCTGAAACAGTGAAGATTTCCACACCTGAAAGATGTCCCATCCCTTACTAAAGCAAAATGCTGTGGTTAGGTAGAGGATACTATAGCTCATTTTGGTCACAAGAAGAAGCCACATAGCATTAAAGCAAATGACAAACCATATCCATTATACTGGAATTTTAGCAATCTTACATGGTGGTTATACATTCACACATGGAAAAATTGGATGCCAATGAAAATCTAGATGCAATCTCCTACAGTTTTAAATGCTCGTCTTTTAAATGTAAAATAGTTAATAAAGCACTATCAGTTACCAGCTGCTCTTTTCCATGCAACCTTCATTTATCATATACCAAATCTCAGACATTCTTAATTATTATTATTAATTATTATTATTATTAACTTATTAATTACGATGAACAAATGACTGATTCAGATTTTTTCATTTTTTCTCCCTTCTCAAGAAAATTCAATCAATTTAGTAATCCTGTTACACCATCTTTCTGCATTATATGCTGAAAAATATGCAATACTAGGCTCAAAAGTCTGTCAAAGCAAATTTTACTTTAACATTTATTTCCTGGTCTTCTTTCGACAACTTAAGCTTTAAATCCACTCAGCTGGCAATATCCTGAGGACCATTTTTTTATTACTTGCAGTTTTAGTTCTTTACTATAAATCAGAGGCATTAACAATTTTAACAACTGCTACAATGTACACCTTATCACCTTCAGAATCATCCCTTTTGTTCTTGTCTCCATTCTGAATACAATGCTGTCCTTGAAATTACATCTAAAGTATCTTGTGATTCTACTGAGCTTAACAATCCATTATTTCTCTTGCTATTATGCAATGTGAACTAGCTGACCCACAACCAACTCCTTCTTATATAACATTCTGAGTACAGAAAAACCACATGCTAAGTTCTTGAGTAAGGGAGGGCAATAGTAGCCTGAAGAGTCATGATTCTGTCGCACAAGTTTCCTGTACTTGAGTGAGAGAAGAAAAATAAACAATTTATATCAGCAGAACAAAGGAAAATCCATTCTGCATTACATTTTGTTATATTAGTACAAGCCAAATAATGCAAAGAGTTTTCAGTTCAGGTTTACTTTCTGAAGCCTCAAAAACATTCCTCCCATGGTCCTAGATGTTTAATTCTCCTACATGTTTAGGTTATATAACATCACAGAGAATATATATATATATATATATATATATATATATATATATATATATAAACATGATTATGTTCTCTAAAAAAGTCTTTTTTTCTGGCACAACACCCTTACAATTTTTAAATAAATATTTCTTTAATGTAATCCAAGCCAACTGAAATTCTCAAGTGGATAAAACTGCAAAGCAGGCATCTGCACTTCTATATTCTTTTCTTTTCCACTTTATACTCTTTTGAGCTTGTGAGCAGCAGTGAGCCATCTATTTTGGCACCTAACAAATTAAACTCTTAACATATTTACATTGTTGCACAGTAGTCCTACTTTGATATTTTGTTTACTGTCCTATTTCAGAACCTTGTGGACATCATGTAAAAAATATTTTCCTCTTATCTATATCTACAGAACTCTTCTTCCCCTAGTATGCAAACTTTACAAACCTGTTTGTCCTTATCACATTTTCTTAGAAAAGACAATACCTACCTACACTATATTACAAGTTTCCTTTGCACTTCATCATCAGCGCCACATTCACATTATCTATAAATGCCATCCATACATTAATAACTGTGACACAAAACATGCCAAATATCCCTGAAGAATGGAAATGAGCTTTCATGGCAGACAACCACAGACACTCAAATATCCACAATGCTAGACT